>NW_025550959.1:105000-261194 GCF_905237065.1 Salmo salar | reverse complement strand
TGGTGAGTTGTATCTGCAGAGGAACAGTTATAGTGGTGAGTTGTATCTCCAGTGGAGAAGTTATAGTGGTGAGTTGTATCTCCAGACAGAGGAACAGTTATAGTGGTGAGTTGTATCTCCAGACAGAGGAACAGTTATAGTGGTGAGTTGTATCTCCAGAGGAACAGTTATAGTGGTGAGTTATATCTCCAGAGGAACAGTTATAGTGGTGAGTTGTATCTCCAGAGGAACAGTTATAGTGGTGAGTTGTATCTCCAGAGGCACAGTTATAGTGGTGAGTTCTATCTCCAGAGGAACAGTTATAGTGGTGAGTTGTATCTCCGGAGAGAGGAACAGTAATAGTGGTGAGTTGTATCTCCAGAGGAACAGTTATAGTGGTGAGTTGTCTCTCCAGAGGAACAGTTATAGTGGTGATTTGTATCTCCAGACAGAGGAACAGTTCTAGTGTTGAGTTGTTTCTCCTGACAGAGGAACAGTTATAGTGGTGAGTTGTATCTCCAGACAGAGGGACAGTTATAGCGGTGAGTTGTATCTCCAGACAGAGAAACAGTTGAAGTGGTGAGTTGTATCTCCAGAGGAACAGTTATAGTGGTGAGTTGTATCTCCAGAGGAAAATTTATAGTGGTGAGTTGTATCTCCTTAGGAACAGTTATAGTTGTGAGTTGTATCTCCAGACAGAGGAACAGTAATAGTGGTGAGTTGTATCTCCAGAGGAACAGTTATAGTGGTGAGTTGTCTCTCCAGAGGAACAGTTATAGTGGTGAGTTGTATCTCCAGAGGAACAGTTATAGTGGTGAGTTGTATCTCCAGACAGAGGAACAGTTCTAGTGGTGAGTTGTATCTCCTGACAGAGGAACAGTTATAGTGGTGAGTTGTATCTCCAGACAGAGGAACAGTTATAGTGGTGAGTTGTATCTCCAGACAGAGGAACAGTTATAGTGGTGAGTTGTATCTCCAGAGGAACAGTTATAGTGGTGAGTTGTATCTCCTTAGGAACAGTTATAGTTGTGCGTTGTATCTCCAGAGGAACAGTTATCGTGGTGAGTTCTATCTCCAGACAGGGGAACAGTTCTAGTGTGAGTTGTATCTCCAGACAGAGGAACATTTATAGTGGTGAGTTGTATCTCCAGACAGAGGAACAGTTATAGTGGTGAGTTGTATCTCTAGAGGAACAGTTATAGTGGTGAGTTGTATCTAAAGAGGAACAGTTATAGTGGTGAGTTGTATCTCCAGAGGAACAGTTATAGTGGTGAGTTGTATCTCCAGAGGAACAGTTATAGTGGTGAGTTGTATCTCCAGTGGAACAGTTATAGTGGTGAGTTGTATCTCCAGACAGAGGAACAGTTATAGTGGTGAGTTGTATCTCCAGACAGAGGAACAGTTATAGTGGTGAGTTGTATCTCCAGAGGAACAGTTATAGTGGTGAGTTATATCTCCAGAGGAACAGTTATAGTGGTGAGTTGTATCTCCAGAGGAACAGTTATAGTGGTGAGTTGTATCTCCAGAGGAACAGTTATAGTGGTGAGTTGTATCTCCAGAGGAACAGTTATAGTGGTGAGTTGTATCTCCAGACAGAGGAACAGTTATAGTGGTGAGTTGTATCTCCAGACAGAGGAACAGTTATAGTGGTGAGTTGTATCTCCAGAGGAACAGTTATAGTGGTGAGTTGTCTCTCCAGAGGAACAGTTATAGTGGTGAGTTGTATCTCCAGACAGTGGAACAGTTATAGTGGTGAGTTGTATCTCCAGACAGAGGAACAGTTATAGTGGTGAGTTGTATCTCCAGACAGAGGAACAGTTATAGCGGTGAGTTGTATCTCCAGTCAGAGGAACAGTTAAAGTGGTGAGTTGTATCTCCAGAGGAACAGTTATAGTGGTGAGTAGAATCTCCTTAGGAACATTTATAGTTGTGAGTTGTATCTCCAGACAGAGGAAAAGTAATAGTGGTGAGTTGTATCTCCAGAGGAACAGTTATAGTGGGGAGTTGTCTCTCCAGAGGAACAGTTATAGTGGTGAGTTGTATCTCCAGAGGAACAGTTATAGTGGTGAGTTGTATCTCCAGACAGAGGAACAGTTATAGTGGTGAGTTGTATCTCCTGACAGAGGAACAGTTATAGTGGTGAGATGTATCTCCAGACAGAGGAACAGTTATAGTTGTGAGTTGTATCTCCAGACAGAGGAACAGTTATAGTGGTGAGTTGTATCTCCAGAGGAACAGTTATAGTGGTGAGTTGTATCTGCAGAGGAACAGTTATAGTGGTGAGTTGTATCTCCAGTGGAGAAGTTATAGTGGTGAGTTGTATCTCCAGACAGAGGAACAGTTATAGTGGTGAGTTGTATCTCCAGACAGAGGAACAGTTATAGTGGTGAGTTGTATCTCCAGAGGAACAGTTATAGTGGTGAGTTATATCTCCAGAGGAACAGTTATAGTGGTGAGTTGTATCTCCAGAGGAACAGTTATAGTGGTGAGTTGTATCTCCAGAGGCACAGTTATAGTGGTGAGTTCTATCTCCAGAGGAACAGTTATAGTGGTGAGTTGTATCTCCGGACAGAGGAACAGTAATAGTGATGAGTTGTATCTCCAGAGGAACAGTTATAGTGGTGAGTTGTCTCTCCAGAGGAACAGTTATAGTGGTGATTTGTATCTCCAGACAGAGGAACAGTTCTAGTGTTGAGTTGTTTCTCCTGACAGAGGAACAGTTATAGTGGTGAGTTGTATCTCCAGACAGAGGGACAGTTATAGCGGTGAGTTGTATCTCCAGACAGAGAAACAGTTGAAGTTGTGAGTTGTATCTCCAGAGGAACAGTTATAGTGGTGAGTTGTATCTCCAGAGGAACAGTTATAGTGGTGAGTTGTATCTCCTTAGGAACAGTTATAGTTGTGCGTTGTATCTCCAGAGGAACAGTTATCGTGGTGAGTTCTATCTCCAGACAGGGGAACAGTTCTAGTGTGAGTTGTATCTCCAGACAGAGGAACATTTATAGTGGTGAGTTGTATCTCCAGACAGAGGAACAGTTATAGTGGTGAGTTGTATCTCTAGAGGAACAGTTATAGTGGTGAGTTGTATCTAAAGAGGAACAGTTATAGTGGTGAGTTGTATCTCCAGAGGAACAGTTATAGTGGTGATTTGTATCTCCAGAGGAACAGTTATAGTGGTGAGTTGTATCTCCAGAGGCACAGTTATAGTGGTGAGTTCTATCTCCAGAGGAACAGTTATAGTGGTGAGTTGTATCTCCGGAGAGAGGAACAGTAATAGTGGTGAGTTGTATCTCCAGAGGAACAGTTATAGTGGTGAGTTGTCTCTCCAGAGGAACAGTTATAGTGGTGATTTGTATCTCCAGACAGAGGAACAGTTCTAGTGTTGAGTTGTTTCTCCTGACAGAGGAACAGTTATAGTGGTGAGTTGTATCTCCAGACAGAGGGACAGTTATAGCGGTGAGTTGTATCTCCAGACAGAGAAACAGTTGAAGTGGTGAGTTGTATCTCCAGAGGAACAGTTATAGTGGTGAGTTGTATCTCCAGAGGAAAATTTATAGTGGTGAGTTGTATCTCCTTAGGAACAGTTATAGTTGTGAGTTGTATCTCCAGACAGAGGAACAGTAATAGTGGTGAGTTGTATCTCCAGAGGAACAGTTATAGTGGTGAGTTGTCTCTCCAGAGGAACAGTTATAGTGGTGAGTTGTATCTCCAGAGGAACAGTTATAGTGGTGAGTTGTATCTCCAGACAGAGGAACAGTTCTAGTGGTGAGTTGTATCTCCTGACAGAGGAACAGTTATAGTGGTGAGTTGTATCTCCAGACAGAGGAACAGTTATAGTGGTGAGTTGTATCTCCAGACAGAGGAACAGTTATAGTGGTGAGTTGTATCTCCAGAGGAACAGTTATAGTGGTGAGTTGTATCTCCTTAGGAACAGTTATAGTTGTGCGTTGTATCTCCAGAGGAACAGTTATCGTGGTGAGTTCTATCTCCAGACAGGGGAACAGTTCTAGTGTGAGTTGTATCTCCAGACAGAGGAACATTTATAGTGGTGAGTTGTATCTCCAGACAGAGGAACAGTTATAGTGGTGAGTTGTATCTCTAGAGGAACAGTTATAGTGGTGAGTTGTATCTAAAGAGGAACAGTTATAGTGGTGAGTTGTATCTCCAGAGGAACAGTTATAGTGGTGAGTTGTATCTCCAGAGGAAAATTTATAGTGGTGAGTTGTATCTCCTTAGGAACAGTTATAGTTGTGAGTTGTATCTCCAGACAGAGGAACAGTAATAGTGGTGAGTTGTATCTCCAGAGGAACAGTTATAGTGGTGAGTTGTCTCTCCAGAGGAACAGTTATAGTGGTGATTTGTATCTCCAGACAGAGGAACAGTTCTAGTGTTGAGTTGTTTCTCCTGACAGAGGAACAGTTATAGTGGTGAGTTGTATCTCCAGACAGAGGGACAGTTATAGCGGTGAGTTGTATCTCCAGACAGAGAAACAGTTGAAGTGGTGAGTTGTATCTCCAGAGGAACAGTTATAGTGGTGAGTTGTATCTCCAGAGGAAAATTTATAGTGGTGAGTTGTATCTCCTTAGGAACAGTTATAGTTGTGAGTTGTATCTCCAGACAGAGGAACAGTAATAGTGGTGAGTTGTATCTCCAGAGGAACAGTTATAGTGGTGAGTTGTCTCTCCAGAGGAACAGTTATAGTGGTGAGTTGTATCTCCAGAGGAACAGTTATAGTGGTGAGTTGTATCTCCAGACAGAGGAACAGTTCTAGTGGTGAGTTGTATCTCCTGACAGAGGAACAGTTATAGTGGTGAGTTGTATCTCCAGACAGAGGAACAGTTATAGTGGTGAGTTGTATCTCCAGACAGAGGAACAGTTATAGTGGTGAGTTGTATCTCCAGAGGAACAGTTATAGTGGTGAGTTGTATCTCCTTAGGAACAGTTATAGTTGTGCGTTGTATCTCCAGAGGAACAGTTATCGTGGTGAGTTCTATCTCCAGACAGGGGAACAGTTCTAGTGTGAGTTGTATCTCCAGACAGAGGAACATTTATAGTGGTGAGTTGTATCTCCAGACAGAGGAACAGTTATAGTGGTGAGTTGTATCTCTAGAGGAACAGTTATAGTGGTGAGTTGTATCTAAAGAGGAACAGTTATAGTGGTGAGTTGTATCTCCAGAGGAACAGTTATAGTGGTGAGTTGTATCTCCAGAGGAACAGTTATAGTGGTGAGTTGTATCTCCAGTGGAACAGTTATAGTGGTGAGTTGTATCTCCAGACAGAGGAACAGTTATAGTGGTGAGTTATATCTCCAGAGGAACAGTTATAGTGGTGAGTTGTATCTCCAGAGGAACAGTTATAGTGGTGAGTTGTATCTCCAGAGGAACAGTTATAGTGGTGAGTTGTATCTCCAGAGGAACAGTTATAGTGGTGAGTTGTATCTCCAGACAGAGGAACAGTTATAGTGGTGAGTTGTATCTCCAGACAGAGGAACAGTTATAGTGGTGAGTTGTATCTCCAGAGGAACAGTTATAGTGGTGAGTTGTCTCTCCAGAGGAACAGTTATAGTGGTGAGTTGTATCTCCAGACAGTGGAACAGTTATAGTGGTGAGTTGTATCTCCAGACAGAGGAACAGTTATAGTGGTGAGTTGTATCTCCAGACAGAGGAACAGTTATAGCGGTGAGTTGTATCTCCAGTCAGAGGAACAGTTAAAGTGGTGAGTTGTATCTCCAGAGGAACAGTTATAGTGGTGAGTAGAATCTCCTTAGGAACATTTATAGTTGTGAGTTGTATCTCCAGACAGAGGAAAAGTAATAGTGGTGAGTTGTATCTCCAGAGGAACAGTTATAGTGGGGAGTTGTCTCTCCAGAGGAACAGTTATAGTGGTGAGTTGTATCTCCAGAGGAACAGTTATAGTGGTGAGTTGTATCTCCAGACAGAGGAACAGTTATAGTGGTGAGTTGTATCTCCTGACAGAGGAACAGTTATAGTGGTGAGATGTATCTCCAGACAGAGGAACAGTTATAGTTGTGAGTTGTATCTCCAGACAGAGGAACAGTTATAGTGGTGAGTTGTATCTCCAGAGGAACAGTTATAGTGGTGAGTTGTATCTGCAGAGGAACAGTTATAGTGGTGAGTTGTATCTCCAGTGGAGAAGTTATAGTGGTGAGTTGTATCTCCAGACAGAGGAACAGTTATAGTGGTGAGTTGTATCTCCAGACAGAGGAACAGTTATAGTGGTGAGTTGTATCTCCAGAGGAACAGTTATAGTGGTGAGTTATATCTCCAGAGGAACAGTTATAGTGGTGAGTTGTATCTCCAGAGGAACAGTTATAGTGGTGAGTTGTATCTCCAGAGGCACAGTTATAGTGGTGAGTTCTATCTCCAGAGGAACAGTTATAGTGGTGAGTTGTATCTCCGGACAGAGGAACAGTAATAGTGATGAGTTGTATCTCCAGAGGAACAGTTATAGTGGTGAGTTGTCTCTCCAGAGGAACAGTTATAGTGGTGATTTGTATCTCCAGACAGAGGAACAGTTCTAGTGTTGAGTTGTTTCTCCTGACAGAGGAACAGTTATAGTGGTGAGTTGTATCTCCAGACAGAGGGACAGTTATAGCGGTGAGTTGTATCTCCAGACAGAGAAACAGTTGAAGTGGTGAGTTGTATCTCCAGAGGAACAGTTATAGTGGTGAGTTGTATCTCCAGAGGAACAGTTATAGTGGTGAGTTGTATCTCCTTAGGAACAGTTATAGTTGTGCGTTGTATCTCCAGAGGAACAGTTATCGTGGTGAGTTCTATCTCCAGACAGGGGAACAGTTCTAGTGTGAGTTGTATCTCCAGACAGAGGAACATTTATAGTGGTGAGTTGTATCTCCAGACAGAGGAACAGTTATAGTGGTGAGTTGTATCTCTAGAGGAACAGTTATAGTGGTGAGTTGTATCTAAAGAGGAACAGTTATAGTGGTGAGTTGTATCTCCAGAGGAACAGTTATAGTGGTGATTTGTATCTCCAGACAGAGGAACAGTTCTAGTGTTGAGTTGTTTCTCCTGACAGAGGAACAGTTATAGTGGTGAGTTGTATCTCCAGACAGAGGGACAGTTATAGCGGTGAGTTGTATCTCCAGACAGAGAAACAGTTGAAGTGGTGAGTTGTATCTCCAGAGGAACAGTTATAGTGGTGAGTTGTATCTCCAGAGGAAAATGTATAGTGGTGAGTTGTATCTCCTTAGGAACAGTTATAGTTGTGAGTTGTATCTCCAGACAGAGGAACAGTAATAGTGGTGAGTTGTATCTCCAGAGGAACAGTTATAGTGGTGAGTTGTCTCTCCAGAGGAACAGTTATAGTGGTGAGTTGTATCTCCAGAGGAACAGTTATAGTGGTGAGTTGTATCTCCAGACAGAGGAACAGTTCTAGTGGTGAGTTGTATCTCCTGACAGAGGAACAGTTATAGTGGTGAGTTGTATCTCCAGACAGAGGAACAGTTATAGTGGTGAGTTGTATCTCCAGACAGAGGAACAGTTATAGTGGTGAGTTGTATCTCCAGAGGAACAGTTATAGTGGTGAGTTGTATCTCCTTAGGAACAGTTATAGTTGTGCGTTGTATCTCCAGAGGAACAGTTATCGTGGTGAGTTCTATCTCCAGACAGGGGAACAGTTCTAGTGTGAGTTGTATCTCCAGACAGAGGAACATTTATAGTGGTGAGTTGTATCTCCAGACAGAGGAACAGTTATAGTGGTGAGTTGTATCTCTAGAGGAACAGTTATAGTGGTGAGTTGTATCTAAAGAGGAACAGTTATAGTGGTGAGTTGTATCTCCAGAGGAACAGTTATAGTGGTGAGTTGTATCTCCAGAGGAACAGTTATAGTGGTGAGTTGTATCTCCAGTGGAACAGTTATAGTGGTGAGTTGTATCTCCAGACAGAGGAACAGTTATAGTGGTGAGTTGTATCTCCAGACAGAGGAACAGTTATAGTGGTGAGTTGTATCTCCAGAGGAACAGTTATAGTGGTGAGTTGTATCTCCAGAGGAACAGTTATAGTGGTGAGTTGTATCTCCAGAGGAACAGTTATAGTGGTGAGTTGTATCTCCAGACAGAGGAACAGTAATAGTGGTGAGTTGTATCTCCAGAGGAACAGTTATAGTGGTGAGTTGTCTCTCCAGAGAACAGTTATAGTGGTGAGTTGTATCTCCAGAGGAACAGTTATAGTGGTGAGTTGTATCTCCGGAGGAACAGTTATAGTGTTGATTTGTATCTCCAGACAGAGGAACAGTTCTAGTGTTGAGTTGTATCTCCTGAACGAGCAACAGTTATAGTGGTGAGTTGTATCTCCAGACAAAGGAACAGTAATAGTGGTGAGTTGTATCTCCAGAGGAACAGTTATAGTGGTGAGTTGTCTCTCCAGAGGAACAGTTATAGTGGTGAGTTGTATCTCCAGACAGTGGAACAGTTATAGTGGTGAGTTGTATCTCCAGACAGAGGAACAGTTCTAGTGGTGAGTTGTATCTCCTGACAGAGGAACAGTTATAGTGGTGAGTTGTATCTCCAGACAGAGGAACAGTTATAGTTGTGAGTTGTATCTCCAGACAGAGGAACAGTTGTAGTGGTGAGTTGTATCTCCAGAGAAACAGTTATAGTGGTGAGTTGTATCTCCTGACAGAGGAACAGTTCTAGTGGTGAGTTGTATCTCCAGACAGAGGAACATTTATAGTAGTGAGTTGTATCCCCAGACAGAGGAACAGTTATAGTGGTGAGTTGTATCTCCAGACAGAGGAACAGTTATAGTGGTGAGTTGTATCTCTAGAGGAACAGTTATAGTGGTGAGTTGTATCTAAAGAGGAACATTTATAGTGGTGAGTTGTATCTCCAGAGGAACAGTTATAGTGGTGAGTTGTATCTCCAGAGGAACAGTTATAGTGGTGAGTTGTATCTCCAGTGGAACAGTTATAGTGGTGAGTTGTATCTCCAGACAGAGGAACAGTTATAGTGGTGAGTTGTATCTCCAGACAGAGGAACAGTTATAGTGGTGAGTTGTATCTCCAGAGGAACAGTTATAGTGGTGAGTTGTATCTCCAGAGGAACAGTTATAGTGGTGAGTTGTATCTCCAGAGGAACAGTTATAGTGGTGAGTTGTATCTCCAGACAGAGGAACAGTAATAGTGGTGAGTTGTATCTCCAGAGGAACAGTTATAGTGGTGAGTTGTCTCTCCAGAGAACAGTTATAGTGGTGAGTTGTATCTCCAGAGGAACAGTTATAGTGGTGAGTTGTATCTCCAGTGGAACAGTTATAGTGGTGAGTTGTATCTCCAGACAGAGGAACAGTTATAGTGGTGAGTTATATCTCCAGAGGAACAGTTATAGTGGTGAGTTGTATCTCCAGTGGAACAGTTATAGTGGTGAGTTGTATCTCCAGACAGAGGAACAGTTATAGTGGTGAGTTGTATCCCCAGACAGAGGAACAGTTATAGTGGTGAGTTGTATCTCCAGACAGAGGAACAGTTATAGTGGTGAGTTGTATCTCTAGAGGAACAGTTATAGTGGTGAGTTGTATCTAAAGAGGAACAGTTATAGTGGTGAGTTGTATCTCCAGAGGAACAGTTATAGTGGTGAGTTGTATCTCCAGAGGAACAGTTATAGTGGTGAGTTGTATCTCCAGTGGAACAGTTATAGTGGTGAGTTGTATCTCCAGACAGAGGAACAGTTATAGTGGTGAGTTGTATCTCCAGACAGAGGAACAGTTATAGTGGTGAGTTGTATCTCCAGAGGAACAGTTATAGTGGTGAGTTATATCTCCAGAGGAACAGTTATAGTGGTGAGTTGTATCTCCAGAGGAACAGTTATAGTGGTGAGTTGTATCTCCAGAGGAACAGTTGTAGTGGTGAGTTGTATCTCCAGAGGAACAGTTATAGTGGTGAGTTGTATCTCCAGACAGAGGAACAGTTATAGAGGTGAGTTGTATCTCCAGACAGAGGAACAGTTATAGTGGTGAGTTGTATCTCCAGAGGAACAGTTATAGTGGTGAGTTGTATCTCCAGAGGAACAGTTATAGTGGTGAGTTGTATCTCCAGAGGAACAGTTATAGTGGTGAGTTGTATCTCCAGACAGAGGAACAGTAATAGTGGTGAGTTGTATCTCCAGAGGAACAGTTATAGTGGTGAGTTGTATCTGCAGAGGAACAGTTATAGTGGTGAGTTGTATCTCCAGTGGAGAAGTTATAGTGGTGAGTTGTATCTCCAGACAGAGGAACAGTTATAGTGGTGAGTTGTATCTCCAGACAGAGGAACAGTTATAGTGGTGAGTTGTATCTCCAGAGGAACAGTTATAGTGGTGAGTTATATCTCCAGAGGAACAGTTATAGTGGTGAGTTGTATCTCCAGAGGAACAGTTATAGTGGTGAGTTGTATCTCCAGAGGCACAGTTATAGTGGTGAGTTCTATCTCCAGAGGAACAGTTATAGTGGTGAGTTGTATCTCCGGACAGAGGAACAGTAATAGTGGTGAGTTGTATCTCCAGAGGAACAGTTATAGTGGTGAGTTGTCTCTCCAGAGGAACAGTTATAGTGGTGATTTGTATCTCCAGACAGAGGAACAGTTCTAGTGTTGAGTTGTTTCTCCTGACAGAGGAACAGTTATAGTGGTGAGTTGTATCTCCAGACAGAGGGACAGTTATAGCGGTGAGTTGTATCTCCAGACAGAGAAACAGTTGAAGTGGTGAGTTGTATCTCCAGAGGAACAGTTATAGTGGTGAGTTGTATCCCCAGACAGAGGAACAGTTATAGTGGTGAGTTGTATCTCCAGACAGAGGAACAGTTATAGTGGTGAGTTGTATCTCTAGAGGAACAGTTATAGTGGTGAGTTGTATCTAAAGAGGAACATTTATAGTGGTGAGTTGTATCTCCAGAGGAACAGTTATAGTGGTGAGTTGTATCTCCAGAGGAACAGTTATAGTGGTGAGTTGTATCTCCAGTGGAACAGTTATAGTGGTGAGTTGTATCTCCAGACAGAGGAACAGTTATAGTGGTGAGTTGTATCTCCAGACAGAGGAACAGTTATAGTGGTGAGTTGTATCTCCAGAGGAACAGTTATAGTGGTGAGTTGTATCTCCAGAGGAACAGTTATAGTGGTGAGTTGTATCTCCAGAGGAACAGTTATAGTGGTGAGTTGTATCTCCAGACAGAGGAACAGTAATAGTGGTGAGTTGTATCTCCAGAGGAACAGTTATAGTGGTGAGTTGTCTCTCCAGAGAACAGTTATAGTGGTGAGTTGTATCTCCACAGGAACAGTTATAGTGGTGAGTTGTATCTCCAGTGGAACAGTTATAGTGGTGAGTTGTATCTCCAGACAGAGGAACAGTTATAGTGGTGAGTTATATCTCCAGAGGAACAGTTATAGTGGTGAGTTGTATCTCCAGTGGAACAGTTATAGTGGTGAGTTGTATCTCCAGACAGAGGAACAGTTATAGTGGTGAGTTGTATCCCCAGACAGAGGAACAGTTATAGTGGTGAGTTGTATCTCCAGACAGAGGAACAGTTATAGTGGTGAGTTGTATCTCTAGAGGAACAGTTATAGTGGTGAGTTGTATCTAAAGAGGAACAGTTATAGTGGTGAGTTGTATCTCCAGAGGAACAGTTATAGTGGTGAGTTGTATCTCCAGAGGAACAGTTATAGTGGTGAGTTGTATCTCCAGACAGAGGAACAGTTATAGTGGTGAGTTGTATCTCCAGACAGAGGAACAGTTATAGTGGTGAGTTGTATCTCCAGAGGAACAGTTATAGTGGTGAGTTATATCTCCAGAGGAACAGTTATAGTGGTGAGTTGTATCTCCAGAGGAACAGTTATAGTGGTGAGTTGTATCTCCAGAGGAACAGTTGTAGTGGTGAGTTGTATCTCCAGAGGAACAGTTATAGTGGTGAGTTGTATCTCCAGACAGAGGAACAGTTATAGAGGTGAGTTGTATCTCCAGACAGAGGAACAGTTATAGTGGTGAGTTGTATCTCCAGAGGAACAGTTATAGTGGTGAGTTGTATCTCCAGAGGAACAGTTATAGTGGTGAGTTGTATCTCCAGAGGAACAGTTATAGTGGTGAGTTGTATCTCCAGACAGAGGAACAGTAATAGTGGTGAGTTGTATCTCCAGAGGAACAGTTATAGTGGTGAGTTGTATCTGCAGAGGAACAGTTATAGTGGTGAGTTGTATCTCCAGTGGAGAAGTTATAGTGGTGAGTTGTATCTCCAGACAGAGGAACAGTTATAGTGGTGAGTTGTATCTCCAGACAGAGGAACAGTTATAGTGGTGAGTTGTATCTCCAGAGGAACAGTTATAGTGGTGAGTTATATCTCCAGAGGAACAGTTATAGTGGTGAGTTGTATCTCCAGAGGAACAGTTATAGTGGTGAGTTGTATCTCCAGAGGCACAGTTATAGTGGTGAGTTCTATCTCCAGAGGAACAGTTATAGTGGTGAGTTGTATCTCCGGACAGAGGAACAGTAATAGTGGTGAGTTGTATCTCCAGAGGAACAGTTATAGTGGTGAGTTGTCTCTCCAGAGGAACAGTTATAGTGGTGATTTGTATCTCCAGACAGAGGAACAGTTCTAGTGTTGAGTTGTTTCTCCTGACAGAGGAACAGTTATAGTGGTGAGTTGTATCTCCAGACAGAGGTACAGTTATAGCGGTGAGTTGTATCTCCAGACAGAGAAACAGTTGAAGTGGTGAGTTGTATCTCCAGAGGAACAGTTATAGTGGTGAGTTGTATCTTCAGAGGAAAATTTATAGTGGTGAGTTGTATCTCCTTAGGAACAGTTATAGTTGTGAGTTGTATCTCCAGACAGAGGAACAGTAATAGTGGTGAGTTGTATCTCCAGAGGAACAGTTATAGTGGTGAGTTGTCTCTCCAGAGGAACAGTTATAGTGGTGAGTTGTATCTCCAGAGGAACAGTTATAGTGGTGAGTTCTATCTCCAGACAGAGGAACAGTTCTAGTGGTGAGTTGTATCTCCTGACAGAGGAACAGTTATAGTGGTGAGTTGTATCTCCAGACAGAGGAACAGTTATAGTGGTGAGTTGTATCTCCAGACAGAGGAACAGTTATAGTGGTGAGTTGTATCTCCAGAGGAACAGTTATAGTGGTGAGTTGTATCTCCTTAGGAACAGTTATAGTTGTGCGTTGTATCTCCAGAGGAACAGTTATCGTGGTGAGTTCTATCTCCAGACAGGGGAACAGTTCTAGTGTGAGTTGTATCTCCAGACAGAGGAACATTTATAGTGGTGAGTTGTATCTCCAGACAGAGGAACAGTTATAGTGGTGAGTTGTATCTCTAGAGGAACAGTTATAGTGGTGAGTTGTATCTAAAGAGGAACAGTTATAGTGGTGAGTTGTATCTCCAGAGGAACAGTTATAGTGGTGAGTTGTATCTCCAGAGGAACAGTTATAGTGGTGAGTTGTATCTCCAGTGGAACAGTTATAGTGGTGAGTTGTATCTCCAGACAGAGGAACAGTTATAGTGGTGAGTTGTATCTCCAGACAGAGGAACAGTTATAGTGGTGAGTTGTATCTCCAGAGGAACAGTTATAGTGGTGAGTTGTATCTCCAGAGGAACAGTTATAGTGGTGAGTTGTATCTCCAGAGGAACAGTTATAGTGGTGAGTTGTATCTCCAGACAGAGGAACAGTAATAGTGGTGAGTTGTATCTCCAGAGGAACAGTTATAGTGGTGAGTTGTCTCTCCAGAGAACAGTTATAGTGGTGAGTTGTATCTCCAGTGGAACAGTTATAGTGGTGAGTTGTATCTCCGGAGGAACAGTTATAGTGTTGATTTGTATCTCCAGACAGAGGAACAGTTCTAGTGTTGAGTTGTATCTCCTGAACGAGGAACAGTTATAGTGGTGAGTTGTATCTCCAGACAGAGGAACAGTTATAGTGGTGAGTTGTATCTCCAGACAAAGGAACAGTAATAGTGGTGAGTTGTATCTCCAGAGGAACAGTTATAGTGGTGAGTTGTCTCTCCAGAGGAACAGTTATAGTGGTGAGTTGTATCTCCAGACAGAGGAACAGTTATAGTGGTGAGTTGTATCTCCAGAGGAACAGTTATAGTGGTGAGTTATATCTCCAGAGGAACAGTTATAGTGGTGAGTTGTATCTCCAGAGGAACAGTTATAGTGGTGAGTTGTATCTCCAGAGGCACAGTTATAGTGGTGAGTTCTATCTCCAGAGGAACAGTTATAGTGGTGAGTTGTATCTCCGGACAGAGGAACAGTAATAGTGGTGAGTTGTATCTCCAGAGGAACAGTTATAGTGGTGATTTGTATCTCCAGACAGAGGAACAGTTCTAGTGTTGAGTTGTTTCTCCTGACAGAGGAACAGTTATAGTGGTGAGTTGTATCTCCAGACAGAGGGACAGTTATAGCGGTGAGTTGTATCTCCAGACAGAGGAACAGTTATAGTGGTGAGTTGTATCTCCAGAGGAACAGTTATAGTGGTGAGTTGTATCTCCTTAGGAACAGTTATAGTTGTGCGTTGTATCTCCAGAGGAACAGTTATCGTGGTGAGTTCTATCTCCAGACAGGGGAACAGTTATAGTGTGAGTTGTATCTCCAGACAGAGGAACATTTATAGTGGTGAGTTGTATCTCCAGACAGAGGAACAGTTATAGTGGTGAGTTGTATCTCTAGAGGAACAGTTATAGTGGTGAGTTGTATCTAAAGAGGAACAGTTATAGTGGTGAGTTGTATCTCCAGAGGAACAGTTATAGTGGTGAGTTGTATCTCCAGAGGAACAGTTATAGTGGTGAGTTGTATCTCCAGTGGAACAGTTATAGTGGTGAGTTGTATCACCAGACAGAGGAACAGTTATAGTGGTGAGTTGTATCTCCAGACAGAGGAACAGTTATAGTGGTGAGTTGTATCTCCAGAGGAACAGTTATAGTGGTGAGTTGTATCTCCAGAGGAACACTTATAGTGGTGAGTTGTATCTCCAGAGGAACAGTTATAGTGGTGAGTTGTATCTCCAGACAGAGGAACAGTAATAGTGGTGAGTTGTATCTCCAGAGGAACAGTTATAGTGGTGAGTTGTATCTGCAGAGGAACAGTTATAGTGGTGAGTTGTATCTCCAGTGGAGAAGTTATAGTGGTGAGTTGTATCTCCAGACAGAGGAACAGTTATAGTGGTGAGTTGTATCTCCAGACAGAGGAACAGTTATAGTGGTGAGTTGTATCTCCAGAGGAACAGTTATAGTGGTGAGTTATATCTCCAGAGGAACAGTTATAGTGGTGAGTTGTATCTCCAGAGGAACAGTTATAGTGGTGAGTTGTATCTCCAGAGGCACAGTTATAGTGGTGAGTTCTATCTCCAGAGGAACAGTTATAGTGGTGAGTTGTATCTCCGGACAGAGGAACAGTAATAGTGGTGAGTTGTATCTCCAGAGGAACAGTTATAGTGGTGAGTTGTCTCTCCAGAGGAACAGTTATAGTGGTGATTTGTATCTCCAGACAGAGGAACAGTTCTAGTGTTGAGTTGTTTCTCCTGACAGAGGAACAGTTATAGTGGTGAGTTGTATCTCCAGACAGAGGGACAGTTATAGCGGTGAGTTGTATCTCCAGACAGAGAAACAGTTGAAGTGGTGAGTTGTATCTCCAGAGGAACAGTTATAGTGGTGAGTTGTATCTTCAGAGGAAAATTTATAGTGGTGAGTTGTATCTCCTTAGGAACAGTTATAGTTGTGAGTTGTATCTCCAGACAGAGGAACAGTAATAGTGGTGAGTTGTATCTCCAGAGGAACAGTTATAGTGGTGAGTTGTCTCTCCAGAGGAACAGTTATAGTGGTGAGTTGTATCTCCAGAGGAACAGTTATAGTGGTGAGTTCTATCTCCAGACAGAGGAACAGTTCTAGTGGTGAGTTGTATCTCCTGACAGAGGAACAGTTATAGTGGTGAGTTGTATCTCCAGACAGAGGAACAGTTATAGTGGTGAGTTGTATCTCCAGACAGAGGAACAGTTATAGTGGTGAGTTGTATCTCCAGAGGAACAGTTATAGTGGTGAGTTGTATCTCCTTAGGAACAGTTATAGTTGTGCGTTGTATCTCCAGAGGAACAGTTATCGTGGTGAGTTCTATCTCCAGACAGGGGAACAGTTCTAGTGTGAGTTGTATCTCCAGACAGAGGAACATTTATAGTGGTGAGTTGTATCTCCAGACAGAGGAACAGTTATAGTGGTGAGTTGTATCTCTAGAGGAACAGTTATAGTGGTGAGTTGTATCTAAAGAGGAACAGTTATAGTGGTGAGTTGTATCTCCAGAGGAACAGTTATAGTGGTGAGTTGTATCTCCAGAGGAACAGTTATAGTGGTGAGTTGTATCTCCAGTGGAACAGTTATAGTGGTGAGTTGTATCTCCAGACAGAGGAACAGTTATAGTGGTGAGTTGTATCTCCAGACAGAGGAACAGTTATAGTGGTGAGTTGTATCTCCAGAGGAACAGTTATAGTGGTGAGTTGTATCTCCAGAGGAACAGTTATAGTGGTGAGTTGTATCTCCAGAGGAACAGTTATAGTGGTGAGTTGTATCTCCAGACAGAGGAACAGTAATAGTGGTGAGTTGTATCTCCAGAGGAACAGTTATAGTGGTGAGTTGTCTCTCCAGAGAACAGTTATAGTGGTGAGTTGTATCTCCAGTGGAACAGTTATAGTGGTGAGTTGTATCTCCGGAGGAACAGTTATAGTGTTGATTTGTATCTCCAGACAGAGGAACAGTTCTAGTGTTGAGTTGTATCTCCTGAACGAGGAACAGTTATAGTGGTGAGTTGTATCTCCAGACAGAGGAACAGTTATAGTGGTGAGTTGTATCTCCAGACAAAGGAACAGTAATAGTGGTGAGTTGTATCTCCAGAGGAACAGTTATAGTGGTGAGTTGTCTCTCCAGAGGAACAGTTATAGTGGTGAGTTGTATCTCCAGACAGAGGAACAGTTATAGTGGTGAGTTGTATCTCCAGAGGAACAGTTATAGTGGTGAGTTATATCTCCAGAGGAACAGTTATAGTGGTGAGTTGTATCTCCAGAGGAACAGTTATAGTGGTGAGTTGTATCTCCAGAGGCACAGTTATAGTGGTGAGTTCTATCTCCAGAGGAACAGTTATAGTGGTGAGTTGTATCTCCGGACAGAGGAACAGTAATAGTGGTGAGTTGTATCTCCAGAGGAACAGTTATAGTGGTGATTTGTATCTCCAGACAGAGGAACAGTTCTAGTGTTGAGTTGTTTCTCCTGACAGAGGAACAGTTATAGTGGTGAGTTGTATCTCCAGACAGAGGGACAGTTATAGCGGTGAGTTGTATCTCCAGACAGAGGAACAGTTATAGTGGTGAGTTGTATCTCCAGAGGAACAGTTATAGTGGTGAGTTGTATCTCCTTAGGAACAGTTATAGTTGTGCGTTGTATCTCCAGAGGAACAGTTATCGTGGTGAGTTCTATCTCCAGACAGGGGAACAGTTATAGTGTGAGTTGTATCTCCAGACAGAGGAACATTTATAGTGGTGAGTTGTATCTCCAGACAGAGGAACAGTTATAGTGGTGAGTTGTATCTCCAGACAGAGGAACAGTTATAGTGGTGAGTTGTATCTCCAGAGGAACAGTTATAGTGGTGAGTTGTATCTCCAGAGGAACAGTTATAGTGGTGAGTTGTATCTCCAGAGGAACAGTTATAGTGGTGAGTTGTATCTCCAGACAGAGGAACAGTAATAGTGGTGAGTTGTATCTCCAGAGGAACAGTTATAGTGGTGAGTTGTCTCTCCAGAGAACAGTTATAGTGGTGAGTTGTATCTCCAGAGAAACAGTTATAGTGGTGAGTTGTATCTCCGGAGGAACAGTTATAGTGTTGATTTGTATCTCCAGACAGAGGAACAGTTCTAGTGTTGAGTTGTATCTCCTGAACGAGGAACAGTTATAGTGGTGAGTTGTATCTCCAGACAGAGGAACAGTTATAGTGGTGAGTTGTATCTCCAGACAAAGGAACAGTAATAGTGGTGAGTTGTATCTCCAGAGGAACAGTTATAGTGGTGAGTTGTCTCTCCAGAGGAACAGTTATAGTGGTGAGTTGTATCTCCAGACAGTGGAACAGTTATAGTGGTGAGTTGTATCTCCAGACAGAGGAACAGTTATAGTGGTGAGTTGTATCTCCAGACAGAGGAACAGTTATAGCGGTGAGTTGTATCTCCAGTCAGAGGAACAGTTAAAGTGGTGAGTTGTATCTCCAGAGGAACAGTTATAGTGGTGAGTTGAATCTCCTTAGGAACAGTTATAGTTGTGAGTTGTATCTCCAGACAGAGGAAAAGTAATAGTGGTGAGTTGTATCTCCAGAGGAACAGTTATAGTGGGGAGTTGTCTCTCCAGAGGAACAGTTATAGTGGTGAGTTGTATCTCCAGAGGAACAGTTATAGTGGTGAGTTGTATCTCCAGACAGAGGAACAGTTCTAGTGGTGAGTTGTATCTCCTGACAGAGGAACAGTTATAGTGGTGAGTTGTATCTCCAGAGGCACAGTTATAGTGGTGAGTTCTATCTCCAGAGGAACAGTTATAGTGGTGAGTTGTATCTCCGGACAGAGGAACAGTAATAGTGGTGAGTTGTATCTCCAGGGGAACAGTTATAGTGGTGAGTTGTCTCTCCAGAGGAACAGTTATAGTGGTGATTTGTATCTCCAGACAGAGGAACAGTTCTAGTGTTGAGTTGTTTCTCCTGACAGAGGAACAGTTATAGTGGTGAGTTGTATCTCCAGACAGAGGGACAGTTATAGCGGTGAGTTGTATCTCCAGACAGAGAAACAGTTGAAGTGGTGAGTTGTATCTCCAGAGGAACAGTTATAGTGGTGAGTTGTATCTCCAGAGGAAAATTTATAGTGGTGAGTTGTATCTAAAGAGGAACAGTTATAGTGGTGAGTTGTATCTCCAGAGGCACAGTTATAGTGGTGAGTTCTATCTCCAGAGGAACAGTTATAGTGGTGAGTTGTATCTCCGGACAGAGGAACAGTAATAGTGGTGAGTTGTATCTCCAGAGGAACAGTTATAGTGGTGATTTGTATCTCCAGACAGAGGAACAGTTCTAGTGTTGAGTTGTTTCTCCTGACAGAGGAACAGTTATAGTGGTGAGTTGTATCTCCAGACAGAGGGACAGTTATAGCGGTGAGTTGTATCTCCAGAGAGAGGAACAGTTATAGTGGTGAGTTGTATCTCCAGAGGAACAGTTATAGTGGTGAGTTGTATCTCCTTAGGAACAGTTATAGTTGTGCGTTGTATCTCCAGAGGAACAGTTATCGTGGTGAGTTCTATCTCCAGACAGGGGAACAGTTATAGTGTGAGTTGTATCTCCAGACAGAGGAACATTTATAGTGGTGAGTTGTATCTCCAGACAGAGGAACAGTTATAGTGGTGAGTTGTATCTCCAGACAGAGGAACAGTTATAGTGGTGAGTTGTATCTCCAGAGGAACAGTTATAGTGGTGAGTTGTATCTCCAGAGGAACAGTTATAGTGGTGAGTTGTATCTCCAGAGGAACAGTTATAGTGGTGAGTTGTATCTCCAGACAGAGGAACAGTAATAGTGGTGAGTTGTATCTCCAGAGGAACAGTTATAGTGGTGAGTTGTCTCTCCAGAGAACAGTTATAGTGGTGAGTTGTATCTCCAGAGAAACAGTTATAGTGGTGAGTTGTATCTCCGGAGGAACAGTTATAGTGTTGATTTGTATCTCCAGACAGAGGAACAGTTCTAGTGTTGAGTTGTATCTCCTGAACGAGGAACAGTTATAGTGGTGAGTTGTATCTCCAGACAGAGGAACAGTTATAGTGGTGAGTTGTATCTCCAGACAAAGGAACAGTAATAGTGGTGAGTTGTATCTCCAGAGGAACAGTTATAGTGGTGAGTTGTCTCTCCAGAGGAACAGTTATAGTGGTGAGTTGTATCTCCAGACAGTGGAACAGTTATAGTGGTGAGTTGTATCTCCAGACAGAGGAACAGTTATAGTGGTGAGTTGTATCTCCAGACAGAGGAACAGTTATAGCGGTGAGTTGTATCTCCAGTCAGAGGAACAGTTAAAGTGGTGAGTTGTATCTCCAGAGGAACAGTTATAGTGGTGAGTTGAATCTCCTTAGGAACAGTTATAGTTGTGAGTTGTATCTCCAGACAGAGGAAAAGTAATAGTGGTGAGTTGTATCTCCAGAGGAACAGTTATAGTGGGGAGTTGTCTCTCCAGAGGAACAGTTATAGTGGTGAGTTGTATCTCCAGAGGAACAGTTATAGTGGTGAGTTGTATCTCCAGACAGAGGAACAGTTCTAGTGGTGAGTTGTATCTCCTGACAGAGGAACAGTTATAGTGGTGAGTTGTATCTCCAGAGGCACAGTTATAGTGGTGAGTTCTATCTCCAGAGGAACAGTTATAGTGGTGAGTTGTATCTCCGGACAGAGGAACAGTAATAGTGTTGAGTTGTATCTCCAGGGGAACAGTTATAGTGGTGAGTTGTCTCTCCAGAGGAACAGTTATAGTGGTGATTTGTATCTCCAGACAGAGGAACAGTTCTAGTGTTGAGTTGTTTCTCCTGACAGAGGAACAGTTATAGTGGTGAGTTGTATCTCCAGACAGAGGGACAGTTATAGCGGTGAGTTGTATCTCCAGACAGAGAAACAGTTGAAGTGGTGAGTTGTATCTCCAGAGGAACAGTTATAGTGGTGAGTTGTATCTCCAGAGGAAAATTTATAGTGGTGAGTTGTATCTCCTTAGGAACAGTTATAGCTGTGGGTTGTATCTCCAGACAGAGGAACAGTATAGTGGTGAGTTGTATCTCCAGAGGAACAGTTATAGTGGTGAGTTGTCTCTCCAGAGGAAAATTTATAGTGGTGAGTTGTATCTCCAGAGGAACAGTTATAGTTGTGAGTTGTATCTCCAGACAGAGGAACAGTTCTAGTGGTGAGTTGTATCTCCAGAGGAACAGTTATAGTGGTGATTTGTATCTCCAGACAGAGGAACAGTTCTAGTGTTGAGTTGTATCTCCAGACAGAGGAACAGTTATAGTGGTGAGTTGTATCTCCAGAGGAACAGTTATAGTGGTGAGTTGTATCTCCTTAGGAACAGTTATAGTTGTGCGTTGTATCTCCAGAGGAACAGTTATCGTGGTGAGTTCTATCTCCAGACAGGGGAACAGTTCTAGTGTGAGTTGTATCTCCAGACAGAGGAACATTTATTGTGGTGAGTTGTATCTCCAGAGGAACAGTTATAGTGGTGAGTTGTATCTCCAGTGGAACAGTTATAGTGGTGAGTTGTATCTCCAGACAGAGGAACAGTTATAGTGGTGAGTTGTATCTCCAGACAGAGGAACAGTTATAGTGGTGAGTTGTATCTCCAGAGGAACAGTTATAGTGGTGAGTTGTATCTCCAGAGGAACAGTTATAGTGGTGAGTTGTATCTCCAGAGGAACAGTTATAGTGGTGAGTTGTATCTCCAGACAGAGGAACAGTAATAGTGGTGAGTTGTATCTCCAGAGGAACAGTTATAGTGGTGAGTTGTCTCTCCAGAGAACAGTTATAGTGGTGAGTTGTATCTCCAGAGGAACAGTTATAGTGGTGAGTTGTATCTCCGGAGGAACAGTTATAGTGTTGATTTGTATCTCCAGACAGAGGAACAGTTCTAGTGTTGAGTTGTATCTCCTGAACGAGGAACAGTTATAGTGGTGAGTTGTATCTCCAGACAGAGGAACAGTTATAGTGGTGAGTTGTATCTCCAGACAAAGAAACAGTAATAGTGGTGAGTTGTATCTCCAGAGGAACAGTTATAGTGGTGAGTTGTCTCTCCAGAGGAACAGTTATAGTGGTGAGTTGTATCTCCAGACAGAGGAACAGTTATAGTGGTGAGTTGTATCTCCAGACAGAGGAACAGTTATAGCGGTGAGTTGTATCTCCAGTCAGAGGAACAGTTAAAGTGGTGAGTTGTATCTCCAGAGGAACAGTTATAGTGGTGAGTTGAATCTCCTTAGGAACAGTTATAGTTGTGAGTTGTATCTCCAGACAGAGGAAAAGTAATAGTGGTGAGTTGTATCTCCAGAGGAACAGTTATAGTGGGGAGTTGTCTCTCCAGAGGAACAGTTATAGTGGTGAGTTGTATCTCCAGAGGAACAGTTATAGTGGTGAGTTGTATCTCCAGACAGAGGAACAGTTCTAGTGGTGAGTTTTATCTCCTGACAGAGGAACAGTTATAGTGGTGAGTTGTATCTCCAGACAGAGGAACAGTTATAGTTGTGAGTTGTATCTCCAGACAGAGGAACAGTTGTAGTGGTGAGTTGTATCTCCAGAGAAACAGTTATAGTGGTGAGTTGTATCTCCAGACAGAGGAACAGTTCTAGTGGTGAGTTGTATCTCCAGACAGAGGAACATTTATAGTGGTGAGTTGTATCCCCAGACAGAGGAACAGTTATAGTGGTGAGTTGTATCTCCAGACAGAGGAACAGTTATAGTGGTGAGTTGTATCTCTAGAGGAACAGTTATAGTGGTGAGTTGTATCTAAAGAGGAACAGTTATAGTGGTGAGTTGTATCTCCAGAGGAACAGTTATAGTGGTGAGTTGTATCTCCAGAGGAACAGTTATAGTGGTGAGTTGTATCTCCAGTGGAACAGTTATAGTGGTGAGTTGTATCTCCAGACAGAGGAACAGTTATAGTGGTGAGTTGTATCTCCAGACAGAGGAACAGTTATAGTGGTGAGTTGTATCTCCAGAGGAACAGTTATAGTGGTGAGTTATATCTCCAGAGGAACAGTTATAGTGGTGAGTTGTATCTCCAGAGGAACAGTTATAGTGGTGAGTTGTATCTCCAGAGGAACAGTTATAGTGGTGAGTTGTATCTCCAGAGGAACAGTTATAGTGGTGAGTTGTATCTCCAGACAGAGGAACAGTTATAGTGGTGAGTTGTATCTCCAGACAGAGGAACAGTTATAGTGGTGAGTTGTATCTCCAGAGGAACAGTTAGAGTGGTGAGTTGTATCTCCAGAGGAACAGTTATAGTGGTGAGTTGTATCTCCAGAGGAACAGTTATAGTGGTGAGTTGTATCTCCAGACAGAGGAACAGTTATAGTGGTGAGTTGTATCTCCAGAGGAACAGTTATAGTGGTGAGTTGTATCTCCAGAGGAACAGTTATAGTGGTGAGTTGTATCTCCAGTGGAACAGTTATAGTGGTGAGTTGTATCTCCAGACAGAGGAACAGTTATAGTGGTGAGTTGTATCTCCAGACAGAGGAACAGTTATAGTGGTGAGTTGTATCTCCAGACAGAGGAACAGTTATAGTGGTGAGTTGTATCTCCATAGGAACAGTTATAGTGGTGAGTTATATCTCCAGAGGAACAGTTATAGTGGTGAGTTGTATCTCCAGAGGAACAGTTATAGTGGTGATTTGTATCTCCAGAGGCACAGTTATAGTGGTGAGTTATATCTCCAGAGGAACAGTTATAGTGGTGAGTTGTATCTCCGGACAGAGGAACAGTAATAGCGGTGAGTTGTATCTCCAGAGGAACAGTTATAGTGGTGAGTTGTCTCTCCAGAGGAATAGTTATAGTGGTGATTTGTATCTCCAGACAGAGGAGCAGTTCTAGTGTTGAGTTGTTTCTCCTGACAGAGGAAAAGTTATAGTGGTGAGTTGTATCTCCAGACAGAGGAACAGTTATAGCGGTGAGTTGTAGCTCCAGACAGAGAAACAGTTGAAGTGGTGAGTTGTATCTCCAGAGGAACAGTTATAGTGGTGAGTTGTATCTCCAGAGGAAAATTTATAGTGGTGAGTTGTATCTCCTTAGGAACAGTTATAGTTGTGAGTTGTATCTCCAGACAGAGGAACAGTAATAGTGGTGAGTTGAATCTCCAGAGGAACAGTTATAGTGGTGAGTTGTCTCTCCAGAGGAACAGTTATAGTGGTGAGTTGTATCTCCAGAGGAACAGTTATAGTGGTGAGTTGTATCTCCAGACAGAGGAACAGTTCTAGTGGTGAGTTGTATCTCCTGACAGAGGAACAGTTATAGTGGTGAGTTGTATCTCCCGACAGAGGAACAGTTATAGTGGTGAGTTGTATCTCCAGACAGAGGAACAGTTATAGTGGTGAGTTGTATCTCCAGAGGAACAGTTATAGTGGTGAGTTCTATCTCCAGACAGAGGAACAGTTCTATTGGTGAGTTGTATCTCCAGACAGAGGAACATTTATAGTGGTGAGTTGTATCCCAAGACAGAGAAACAGTTATAGTGGTGAGTTGTATCTCCAGACAGAGGAACAGTTATAGTGGTGAGTTGTATCTCCAGACAGAGGAACAGTTATAGTGGTGAGTTGTATCTATAGAGGAACAGTTATAGTGGTGAGTTGTATCTAAAGAGGAACAGTTATAGTGGTGAGTTGTATCTCCAGAGGAACAGTTATAGTGGTGAGTTGTATCTCCAGAGGAACAGTTATAGTGGTGAGTTGTATCTCCAGAGGAACAGTTATAGTGGTGAGTTGTATCTCCAGACAGAGGAACAGTAATAGTGGTGAGTTGTATCTCCAGAGGAACAGTTATAGTGGTGAGTTGTCTCTCCAGAGGAACAGTTATAGTGGTGAGTTGTATCTCCAGAGGAACAGTTATAGTGGTGAGTTGTATCTCCGGAGGAACAGTTATATTGGTGATTTGTATCTCCAGACAGAGGAACAGTTCTAGTGTTGAGTTGTATCTCCTGACAGAGGAACAGTTATAGTGGTGAGTTGTATCTCCAGACAGAGGAACAGTTATAGTGGTGAGTTGTATCTCCAGACAGAGGAACAGATATAGTGGTGAGTTGTATCTCCAGACAGAGGAACAGTAATAGTGGTTAGTTGTATCTCCAGACAGAGGAACAGTTATAGTGGTGAGTTGTATCTCCAGACAGAGGAACAGTTATAGCGGTGAGTTGTATCTCCAGACAGAGGAACAGTTAAAGTGGTGAGTTGTATCTCCAGAGGAACAGTTATAGTGGTGAGTTGTATCTCCAGACAGAGGAACAGTTCTAGTGGTGAGTTGTATCTCCTGACAGAGGAACAGTTATAGTGGTGAGTTGTATCTCCCGACAGAGGAACAGTTATAGTGGTGAGTTGTATCTCCAGACAGAGGAACAGTTATAGTGGTGAGTTGTATCTCCAGAGGAACAGTTATAGTGGTGAGTTCTATCTCCAGACAGAGGAACAGTTCTATTGGTGAGTTGTATCTCCAGACAGAGGAACATTTATAGTGGTGAGTTGTATCCCAAGACAGAGGAACAGTTATAGTGGTGAGTTGTATCTCCAGACAGAGGAACAGTTATAGTGGTGAGTTGTATCTCCAGACAGAGGAACAGTTATAGTGGTGAGTTGTATCTATAGAGGAACAGTTATAGTGGTGAGTTGTATCTAAAGAGGAACAGTTATAGTGGTGAGTTGTATCTCCAGAGGAACAGTTATAGTGGTGAGTTGTATCTCCAGAGGAACAGTTATAGTGGTGAGTTGTATCTCCAGAGGAACAGTTATAGTGGTGAGTTGTATCTCCAGACAGAGGAACAGTAATAGTGGTGAGTTGTATCTCCAGAGGAACAGATATAGTGGTGAGTTGTCTCTCCAGAGGAACAGTTATAGTGGTGAGTTGTATCTCCAGAGGAACAGTTATAGTGGTGAGTTGTATCTCCGGAGGAACAGTTATATTGGTGATTTGTATCTCCAGACAGAGGAACAGTTCTAGTGTTGAGTTGTATCTCCTGACAGAGGAACAGTTATAGTGGTGAGTTGTATCTCCAGACAGAGGAACAGTTATAGTGGTGAGTTGTATCTCCAGACAGAGGAACAGATATAGTGGTGAGTTGTATCTCCAGACAGAGGAACAGTAATAGTGGTTAGTTGTATCTCCAGACAGAGGAACAGTTATAGTGGTGAGTTGTATCTCCAGACAGAGGAACAGTTATAGCGGTGAGTTGTATCTCCAGACAGAGGAACAGTTAAAGTGGTGAGTTGTATCTCCAGAGGAACAGTTATAGTGGTGAGTTGAATCTCCTTAGGAACAGTTATAGTTGTGAGTTGTATCTCCAGACAGAGGAAAAGTAATAGTGGTGAGTTGTATCTCCAGAGGAACAGTTATAGTGGTGAGTTGTCTCTCCAGAGGAACAGTTATAGTGGTGAGTTGTATCTCCAGAGGAACAGTTATAGTGGTGAGTTGTATCTCCAGACAGAGGAACAGTTCTAGTGGTGAGTTGTATCTCCAGACAGAGGAACATTTATAGTGGTGAGTTGTATCCCCAGACAGAGGAACAGTTATAGTGGTGAGTTGTATCTCCAGACAGAGGAACAGTTATAGTGGTGAGTTGTATCTCCAGACAGAGGAACAGTTATAGTGGTGAGTTGTATCTCTAGAGGAACAGTTATAGTGGTGAGTTGTATCTAAAGAGGAACAATTATAGTGGTGAGTTGTATCTCCAGAGGAACAGTTATAGTGGTGAGTTGTATCTCCAGAGGAACAGTTATAGTGGTGAGTTGTATCTCCAGTGGAACAGATATAGTGGTGAGTTGTATCTCCAGACAGAGGAACAGTTATAGTGGTGAGTTGTATCTCCAGACAGAGGAACAGTTATAGTGGTGAGTTGTATCTCCAGAGGAACAATTATAGTGGTGAGTTATATCTCCAGAGGAAAAGTTATAGTGGTGAGTTGTATCTCCATAGGAACAGTTATAGTGGTGAGTTGTATCTCCAGAGGCACAGTTATAGTGGTGAGTTGTATCTCCAGAGGAACAATTATAGTGGTGAGTTGTATCTCCAGACAGAGGAACAGTAATAGTGGTGAGTTGTATCTCCAGAGGAACAGTTATAGTGGTGAGTTGTCTCTCCAGAGGAACAGTTATAGTGGTGAGTTGTATCTCCGGAGGAACAGTTATATTGGTGATTTGTATCTCCAGACAGAGGAACAGTTCTAGTGTTGAGTTGTATCTCCTGACAGAGGAACAGTTATAGTGGTGAGTTGTATCTCCAGACAGAGGAACAGTTATAGTGGTGAGTTGTATCTCCAGACAGAGGAACAGATATAGTGGTGAGTTGTATCTCCAGACAGAGGAACAGTAATAGTGGTGAGTTGTATCTCCAGACAGAGGAACAGTTATAGTGGTGAGTTGTATCTCCAGACAGAGGAACAGTTATAGCGGTGAGTTGTATCTCCAGACAGAGGAACAGTTAAAGTGGTGAGTTGTATCTCCAGACAGAGGAACATTTATAGTGGTGAGTTGTATCTCCAGAGGAACAATTATAGTGGTGAGTTGTATCTCCAGACAGAGGAACAGTAATAGTGGTGAGTTGTATCTCCATAGGAACAGTTATAGTGGTGAGTTGTCTCTCCAGAGGAACAGTTATAGTGGTGAGTTGTATCTCCGGAGGAACAGTTATATTGGTGATTTGTATCTCCAGACAGAGGAACAGTTCTAGTGTTGAGTTGTATCTCCTGACAGAGGAACAGTTATAGTGGTGAGTTGTATCTCCAGACAGAGGAACAGTTATAGTGGTGAGTTGTATCTCCAGACAGAGGAACAGATATAGTGGTGAGTTGTATCTCCAGACAGAGGAACAGTAATAGTGCTGAGTTGTATCTCCAGACAGAGGAACAGTTATAGTGGTGAGTTGTATCTCCAGACAGAGGAACAGTTATAGCGGTAAGTTGTATCTCCAGACAGAGGAACAGTTAAAGTGGTGAGTTGTATCTCCAGACAGAGGAACATTTATAGTGGTGAGTTGTATCCCCAGACAGAGGAACAGTTATAGTGGTGAGTTGTATCTCCAGACAGAGGAACAGTTATAGTGGTGAGTTGTATCTCTAGAGGAACAGTTATAGTGGTGAGTTGTATCTAAAGAGGAACAGTTATAGTGGTGAGTTGTATCTCCAGAGGAACAGTTATAGTGGTGAGTTGTATCTCCAGAGGAACAGTTATAGTGGTGAGTTGTATCTCCAGTGGAACAGTAATAGTGGTGAGTTGTATCTCCAGACAGAGGAACAGTTATAGTGGTGAGTTGTATCTCCAGACAGAGGAACAGTTATAGTGGTGAGTTGTATCTCCAGAGGAACAGTTATAGTGGTGAGTTATATCTCCAGAGGAACAGTTATAGTGGTGAGTTGTATCTCCAGAGGAACAGTTATAGTGGTGAGTTGTATCTCCAGAGGCACAGTTATAGTGGTTAGTTCTATCTCCAGAGGAACAGTTATAGTGGTGAGTTGTATCTCCGGACAGAGGAACAGTAATAGTGGTGAGTTGTATCTCCAGAGGAACAGTTATAGTGGTGAGTTGTCTCTCCAGAGGAATAGTTATAGTGGTGATTTGTATCTCCAGACAGAGGAACAGTTCTAGTGTTGAGTTGTTTCTCCTGACAGAGGAAGAGTTATAGTGGTGAGTTGTATCTCCAGACAGAGGAACAGTTATAGCGGTGAGTTGTATCTCCAGACAGAGAAACAGTTGAAGTGGTGAGTTGTATCTCCAGAGGAACAGTTATAGTGGTGAGTTGTATCTCCAGAGCAAAATGTATAGTGGTGAGTTGTATCTCCTTAGGAACAGTTATAGTTGTGAGTTGTATCTCCAGACAGAGGAACAGTAATAGTGGTGAGTTGTATCTCCAGAGGAACAGTTATAGTGGTGAGTTGTCTCTCCAGAGGAACAGTTATAGTGGTGAGTTGTATCTCCAGAGGAACAGTTATAGTGGTGAGTTGTATCTCCAGACAGAGGAACAGTTCTAGTGGTGAGTTGTATCTCCTGACAGAGGAGCAGTTATAGTGGTGAGTTGTATCTCCAGACAGAGGAACAGTTATAGTGGTGAGTTGTATCTCAAGACAGAGGAACAGTTATAGTGGTGAGTTGTATCTCCAGAGGAACAGTTATAGTGGTGAGTTGTATCTCCTTAGGAACAGTTATAGTTGTGCGTTGTATCTCCAGAGGAACAGTTATTGTGGTGAGTTCTATCTCCAGACAGGGGAACAGTTCTAGTGTGAGTTGTATCTCCAGACAG
Source organism: Salmo salar (assembly GCF_905237065.1). Taxonomy (NCBI): domain Eukaryota; kingdom Metazoa; phylum Chordata; class Actinopteri; order Salmoniformes; family Salmonidae; genus Salmo; species Salmo salar. Next base: position 232,212 of record NW_025550959.1, on the reverse strand, counting down.
AGGAACATTTATAGTGGTGAGTTGTATCTCCAGACAGAGGAACAGTTATAGTGGTGAGTTGTATCTCTAGAGGAACAGTTATAGTGGTGAGTTGTATCTAAAGAGGAACAGTTATAGTGGTGAGTTGTATCTCCAGAGGAACAGTTATAGTGGTGAGTTGTATCTCCAGAGGAACAGTTATAGTGGTGAGTTGTATCTCCAGTGGAACAGTTATAGTGGTGAGTTGTATCTCCAGACAGAGGAACAGTTATAGTGGTGAGTTGTATCTCCAGACAGAGGAACAGTTCTAGTGTTGAGTTGTATCTCCTGACAGAGGAACAGTTATAGTGGTGAGTTGTATCTCCAGACAGAGGAACAGTTATAGTGGTGAGTTGTATCTCCAGACAGAGGAACAGATATAGTGGTGAGTTGTATCTCCAGACAGAGTAACAGTAATAGTGGTGAGTTGTATCTCCAGACAGAGGAACAGTTATAGTGGTGAGTTGTATCTCCAGACAGAGGAACAGTTATAGCGGTGAGTTGTATCTCCAGACAGAGGAACAGTTAAAGTGGTGAGTTGTATCTCCAGACAGAGGAACATTTATAGTGGTGAGTTGTATCCCCAGACAGAGGAACAGTTATAGTGGTGAGTTGTATCTCCAGACAGAGGAACAGTTATAGTGGTGAGTTGTATCTCTAGAGGAACAGTTATAGTGGTGAGTTGTATCTAAAGAGGAACAGTTATAGTGGTGAGTTGTATCTCCAGAGGAACAGTTATAGTGGTGAGTTGTATCTCCAGAGGAACAGTTATAGTGGTGAGTTGTATCTCCAGTGGAACAGTTATAGTGGTGAGTTGTATCTCCAGACAGAGGAACAGTTATAGTGGTGAGTTGTATCTCCAGACAGAGGAACAGTTATAGTGGTGAGTTGTATCTCCAGAGGAACAGTTATAGTGGTGAGTTATATCTCCAGAGGAACAGTTATAGTGGTGAGTTGTATCTCCAGAGGAACAGTTATAGTGGTGAGTTGTATCTCCAGAGGCACAGTTATAGTGGTGAGTTCTATCTCCAGAGGAACAGTTATAGTGGTGAGTTGTATCTCCGGACAGAGGAACAGTAATAGTGGTGAGTTGTATCTCCAGAGGAACAGTTATAGTGGTGAGTTGTCTCTCCAGAGGAATAGTTATAGTGGTGATTTGTATCTCCAGACAGAGGAACAGTTCTAGTGTTGAGTTGTTTCTCCTGACAGAGGAACAGTTATAGTGGTGAGTTGTATCTCCAGACAGAGGAACAGTTATAGCGGTGAGTTGTATCTCCAGACAGAGAAACAGTTGAAGTGGTGAGTTGTATCTCCAGAGGAACAGTTATAGTGGTGAGTTGTATCTCCAGAGGAAAATTTATAGTGGTGAGTTGTATCTCCTTAGGAACAGTTATAGTTGTGAGTTGTATCTCCAGACAGAGGAACAGTAATAGTGGTGAGTTGTATCTCCAGAGGAACAGTTATAGTGGTGAGTTGTCTCTCCAGAGGAACAGTTATAGTGGTGAGTTGTATCTCCAGAGGAACAGTTATAGTGGTGAGTTGTATCTCCAGACAGAGGAACAGTTCTAGTGGTGAGTTGTATCTCCTGACAGAGGAGCAGTTATAGTGGTGAGTTGTATCTCCAGACAGAGGAACAGTTATAGTGGTGAGTTGTATCTCAAGACAGAGGAACAGTTATAGTGGTGAGTTGTATCTCCAGAGGAACAGTTATAGTGGTGAGTTGTATCTCCTTAGGAACAGTTATAGTTGTGCGTTGTATCTCCAGAGGAACAGTTATCGTGGTGAGTTCTATCTCCAGACAGGGGAACAGTTCTAGTGTGAGTTGTATCTCCAGACAGAGGAACATTTATAGTGGTGAGTTGTATCTCCAGACAGAGGAACAGTTATAGTGGTGAGTTGTATCTCTAGAGGAACAGTTATAGTGGTGAGTTGTATCTAAAGAGGAACAGTTATAGTGGTGAGTTGTATCTCCAGAGGAACAGTTATAGTGGTGAGTTGTATCTCCAGAGGAACAGTTATAGTGGTGAGTTGTTCTCCAGTGGAACAGTTATAGTGGTGAGTTGTATCTCCAGACAGAGGAACAGTTATAGTGGTGAGTTGTATCTCCAGACAGAGGAACAGTTATAGTGGTGAGTTGTATCTCCAGAGGAACAGTTATAGTGGTGAGTTGTATCTCCAGACAGAGGAACAGTTATAGTGGTGAGTTGTATCTCCAGAGGAACAGTTATAGTGGTGAGTTGTCTCTCCAGAGAACAGTTATAGTGGTGAGTTGTATCTCCAGAGGAACAGTTATAGTGGTGAGTTGTATCTCCGGAGGAACAGTTATAGTGTTGATTTGTATCTCCAGACAGAGGAACAGTTCTAGTGTTGAGTTGTATCTCCTGAACGAGGAACAGTTATAGTGGTGAGTTGTATCTCCAGACAGAGGAACAGTTATAGTGGTTAGTTGTATCTCCAGACAGAGGAACAGTAATAGTGGTGAGTTGTATCGCCAGAGGAACAGTTATAGTGGTGAGTTGTCTCTCCAGAGGAACAGTTATAGTGGTGAGTTGTATCTCCAGACAGTGGAACAGTTATAGTGGTGAGTTGTATCTCCAGACAGAGGAACAGTTATAGTGGTGAGTTGTATCTCCAGACAGAGGAACAGTTATAGCGGTGAGTTGTATCTCCAGTCAGAGGAACAGTTAAAGTGGTGAGTTGAATCTCCAGAGGAACAGTTATAGTGGTGAGTTGAATCTCCTTAGGAACAGTTATAGTTGTGAGTTGTATCTCCAGACAGAGGAAAAGTAATAGTGGTGAGTTGTATCTCCAGAGGAACAGTTATAGTGGGGAGTTGTCTCTCCAGAGGAACAGTTATAGTGGTGAGTTGTATCTCCAGAGGAACAGTTATAGTGGTGAGTTGTATCTCCAGACAGAGGAACAGTTCTAGTGGTGAGTTGTATCTCCTGACAGAGGAACAGTTCTAGTGGTGAGTTGTATCTCCAGACAGAGGAACATTTATAGTGGTGAGTTGTATCCCCAGACAGAGGAACAGTTAAAGTGGTGAGTTGTATCTCCAGACAGAGGAACAGTTATAGTGGTGAGTTGTATCTCTAGAGGAACAGTTATAGTGGTGAGTTGTATCTAAAGAGGAACAGTTATTGTGGTGAGTTGTATCTCCAGAGGAACAATTATAGTGGTGAGTTGTATCTCCAGAGGAACAGTTATAGTGGTGAGTTGTATCTCCAGTGGAACAGTTATAGTGGTGAGTTGTATCTCCAGACAGAGGAACAGTTATAGTGGTGAGTTGTATCTCCAGACAGAGGAACAGTTATAGTGGTGAGTTGTATCTCCAGAGAAACAGTTATAGTGGTGAGTTGTATCTCCAGACAGAGGAACAGTTCTAGTGGTGAGTTGTATCTCCAGACAGAGGAACATTTATAGTGGTGAGTTGTATCCCCAGACAGAGGAACAGTTATAGTGGTGAGTTGTATCTCCAGACAGAGGAACAGTTATAGTGGTGAGTTGTATCTCCAGACAGAGGAACAGTTATAGTGGTGAGTTGTATCTCTAGAGGAACAGTTATAGTGGTGAGTTGTATCTAAAGAGGAACAATTATAGTGGTGAGTTGTATCTCCAGAGGAACAGTTATAGTGGTGAGTTGTATCTCCAGAGGAACAGTTATAGTGGTGAGTTGTATCTCCAGTGGAACAGATATAGTGGTGAGTTGTATCTCCAGACAGAGGAACAGTTATAGTGGTGAGTTGTATCTCCAGAAAGAGGAACAGTTATAGTGGTGAGTTGTATCTCCAGAGGAACAATTATAGTGGTGAGTTATATCTCCAGAGGAAAAGTTATAGTGGTGAGTTGTATCTCCAGAGGAACAGTTATAGTGGTGAGTTGTATCTCCAGAGGCACAGTTATAGTGGTGAGTTGTATCTCCAGAGGAACAGTTATAGTGGTGAGTTGTATCTCCAGACAGAGGAACAGTAATAGTGGTGAGTTGTATCTCCAGAGGAACAGTTATAGTGGTGAGTTGTCTCTCCAGAGGAACAGTTATAGTGGTGAGTTGTCTCTCCAGACAGAGGAACAGTTCTAGTGTTGAGTTGCATCTCCTGACAGAGGAACAGTTATAGTGGTGAGTTGTATCTCCAGACAGAGGAACAGTTATAGCGGTGAGTTGTATCTCCAGACAGAGGAACAGTTGAAGTGGTGAGTTGTATCTCCAGAGGAACAGTTATAGTGGTGTGTTGTATCTCCAGAGGAACAGTTATAGTGGTGAGTTGTATCTCCTTAGGAAGAGTTATAGTTGTGAGTTGTATCTCCAGACAGAGGAACAGTAATAGTGGTGAGTTGTATCTCCAGAGGAACAGTTATAGTGGTGAGTTGTCTCTCCAGAGGAACAGTTATAGTGGTGAGTTGTATCTCCAGAGGAACAGTTATAGTGGTGAGTTGTATCTCCAGACAGAGGAACAGTTATAGTGGTGAGTTGTATCTCCAGACAGAGGAACAGTTATAGTGGTGAGTTGTATCTCCAGAGGAACAGTTATAGTGGTGAGTTCTATCTCCAGACAGAGGAACAGTTCTAGTGGTGAGTTGTATCTCCAGACAGAGGAACATTTATAGTGGTGAGTTGTATCCCCAGACAGAGTAACAGTTATAGTGGTGAGTTGTATCTCCAGACAGAGGAACAGTTATAGTGGTGAGTTGTATCTCCAGACAGAGGAACAGTTATAGTGGTGAGTTGTATCTCCAGACAGAGGAACAGTTATAGTGGTGAGTTGTATCTAAAGAGGAACAGTTATAGTGGTGAGTTGTATCTAAAGAGGAACAGTTATAGTGGTGAGTTTTATCTCCAGAGGAACAGTTATAGTGGTGAGTTGTATCTCCAGAGGAACAGTTATAGTGGTGAGTTGTATCTCCAGTGGAACAGTTATAGTGGTGAGTTGTATCTCCAGACAGAGGAACAGTTATAGTGGTGAGTTGTATCTCCAGACAGAGGAACAGTTATAGTGGTGAGTTGTATCTCCAGAGGAAAAGTTGTAGTGGTGAGTTATATCTCCAGAGGAACAGTTATAGTAGTGAGTTGTATCTCCAGAGGAACAGTTATAGTGGTGAGTTGTCTCTCCAGAGGAACAGTTATAGTGGTGAGTTGTATCTCCAGACAGTGGAACAGTTATAGTGGTGAGTTGTATCTCCAGACAGATGAACAGTTATAGTGGTGAGTTGTATCTCCAGACAGAGGAACAGTTATAGCGGTGAGTTGTATCTCCAGTCAGAGGAACAGTTCTAGTGGTGAGTTGTATCTCCAGAGAAACAGTTATAGTGGTGAGTTGTATCTCCAGACAGAGGAACAGTTATAGTGGTGAGTTGTATCTCCAGACAGTGGAACAGTTATAGTGGTGAGTTGTATCTCCAGACAGATGAACAGTTATAGTGGTGAGTTGTATCTCCAGACAGAGGAACAGTTATAGTTGTGAGTTGTATCTCCAGACAGAGGAACAGTTCTAGTGGTGAGTTGTATCTCCAGAGAAACAGTTATAGTGGTGAGTTGTATCTCCAGACAGAGGAACAGTTCTAGTGGTGAGTTGTATCTCCAGACAGAGGAACATTTATAGTGGTGAGTTGTATCCCCAGACAGAGGAACAGTTATAGTGGTGAGTTGTATCTCCAGACAGAGGAACAGTTATAGTGGTGAGTTGTATCTCTAGAGGAACAGTTATAGTGGTGAGATGTATCTAAAGAGGAACAGTTATAGTGGTGAGTTGTATCTCCAGAGGAACAGTTATAGTGGTGAGTTGTATCTCCAGAGGAACAGTTATAGTGGTGAGTTGTATCTCCAGTGGAACAGTTATAGTGGTGAGTTGTATCTCCAGACAGAGGAACAGTTATAGTGGTGAGTTGTATCTCCAGACAGAGGAACAGTTATAGTGGTGAGTTGTATCTCCATAGGAACAGTTATAGTGGTGAGTTATATCTCCAGAGGAACAGTTATAGTGGTGAGTTGTATCTCCAGAGGAACAGTTATAGTGGTGAGTTGTATCTCCAGAGGCACAGTTATAGTGGTGAGTTCTATCTCCAGAGGAACAGTTATAGTGGTGAGTTGTATCTCCGGACAGAGGAACAGTAATAGTGGTGAGTTGTATCTCCAGAGGAACAGTTATAGTGGTGAGTTGTCTCTCCAGAGGAATAGTTATAGTGGTGATTTGTATCTCCAGACAGAGGAGCAGTTCTAGTGTTGAGTTGTTTCTCCTGACAGAGGAAAAGTTATAGTGGTGAGTTGTATCTCCAGACAGAGGAACAGTTATAGCCGTGAGTTGTAGCTCCAGACAGAGAAACAGTTGAAGTGGTGAGTTGTATCTCCAGAGGAACAGTTATAGTGGTGAGTTGTCTCTCCAGAGGAACAGTTATAGTGGTGAGTTGTATCTCCAGAGGAACAGTTATAGTGGTGAGTTGTATCTCCAGACAGAGGAACAGTTCTAGTGGTGAGTTGTATCTCCTGACAGTGGAACAGTTATAGTGGTGAGTTGTATCTCCAGACAGAGGAACAGTTATAGTGGTGAGTTGTATCTCCAGACAGAGGAACAGTTATAGTGGTGAGTTGTATCTCCAGAGAAACAGTTATAGTGGTGAGTTGTATCTCCAGACAGAGGAACAGTTCTAGTGGTGAGTTGTATCTCCAGACAGAGGAACATTTATAGTGGTGAGTTGTATCCCCAGACAGAGGAACAGTTATAGTGGTGAGTTGTATCTCCAGACAGAGGAACAGTTATAGTGGTGAGTTGTATCTCCAGACAGAGGAACAGTTATAGTGGTGAGTTGTATCTCCAGAGGAACAGTTATAGTGGTGAGTTGTATCTAAAGAGGAACAGTTATAGTGGTGAGTTGTATCTCCAGAGGAACAGTTATAGTGGTGAGTTGTATCTCCAGAGGAACAGTTATAGTGGTGAGTTGTATCTCCAGTGGAACAGTTATAGTGGTGAGTTGTATCTCCAGACAGAGGAACAGTTATAGTGGTGAGTTGTATCTCCAGACAGAGGAACAGTTATAGTGGTGAGTTGTATCTCCAGAGGAACAATTATAGTGGTGAGTTATATCTCCAGAGGAACAGTTATAGTGGTGAGTTGTATCTCCAGAGGAACAGTTATAGTGGTGAGTTGTATCTCCAGAGGCACAGTTATAGTGGTGAGTTCTATCTCCAGAGGAACAGTTATAGTGGTGAGTTGTATCTCCAGACAGAGGAACAGTAATAGTGGTGAGTTGTATCTCCAGAGGAACAGTTATAGTGGTGAGTTGTCTCTCCAGAGGAACAGTTATAGTGGTGAGTTGTCTCTCCAGACAGAGGAACAGTTCTAGTGTTGAGTTGTATCTCCTGACAGAGGAACAGTTATAGTGGTGAGTTGTATCTCCAGACAGAGGAACAGTTATAGCGGTGAGTTGTATCTCCAGACAGAGGAACAGTTGAAGTGGTGAGTTGTATCTCCAGAGGAACAGTTATAGTGGTGTGTTGTATCTCCAGAGGAACAGTTATAGTGGTGAGTTGTATCTCCTTAGGAAGAGTTATAGTTGTGAGTTGTATCTCCAGACAGAGGAACAGTAATAGTGGTGAGTTGTATCTCCAGAGGAACAGTTATAGTGGTGAGTTGTCTCTCCAGAGGAACAGTTATAGTGGTGAGTTGTATCTCCAGAGGAACAGTTATAGTGGTGAGTTGTATCTCCAGACAGAGGAACAGTTATAGTGGTGAGTTGTATCTCCAGACAGAGGAACAGTTATAGTGGTGAGTTGTATCTCCAGAGGAACAGTTATAGTGGTGAGTTCTATCTCCAGACAGAGGAACAGTTCTAGTGGTGAGTTGTATCTCCAGACAGAGGAACATTTATAGTGGTGAGTTGTATCCCCAGACAGAGTAACAGTTATAGTGGTGAGTTGTATCTCCAGACAGAGGAACAGTTATAGTGGTGAGTTGTATCTCCAGACAGAGGAACAGTTATAGTGGTGAGTTGTATCTCCAGACAGAGGAACAGTTATAGTGGTGAGTTGTATCTCAAAGAGGAACAGTTATAGTGGTGAGTTGTATCTAAAGAGGAACAGTTATAGTGGTGAGTTGTATCTCCAGAGGAACAGTTATAGTGGTGAGTTGTATCTCCAGAGGAACAGTTATAGTGGTGAGTTGTATCTCCAGTGGAACAGTTATAGTGGTGAGTTGTATCTCCAGACAGAGGAACAGTTATAGTGGTGAGTTGTATCTCCAGACAGAGGAACAGTTATAGTGGTGAGTTGTATCTCCAGAGGAAACAGTTGTAGTGGTGAGTTATATCTCCAGAGGAACAGTTATAGTAGTGAGTTGTATCTCCAGAGGAACAGTTATAGTGGTGAGTTGTCTCTCCAGAGGAACAGTTATAGTGGTGAGTTGTATCTCCAGACAGTGGAACAGTTATAGTGGTGAGTTGTATCTCCAGACAGATGAACAGTTATAGTGGTGAGTTGTATCTCCAGACAGAGGAACAGTTATAGCGGTGAGTTGTATCTCCAGTCAGAGGAACAGTTCTAGTGGTGAGTTGTATCTCCAGAGAAACAGTTATAGTGGTGAGTTGTATCTCCAGACAGAGGAACAGTTATAGTGGTGAGTTGTATCTCCAGACAGTGGAACAGTTATAGTGGTGAGTTGTATCTCCAGACAGAGGAACAGTTATAGTGGTGAGTTGTATCTCCAGACAGAGGAACAGTTATAGTTGTGAGTTGTATCTCCAGACAGAGGAACAGTTCTAGTGGTGAGTTGTATCTCCAGAGAAACAGTTATAGTGGTGAGTTGTATCTCCAGACAGAGGAACAGTTCTAGTGGTGAGTTGTATCTCCAGACAGAGGAACATTTATAGTGGTGAGTTGTATCCCCAGACAGAGGAACAGTTATAGTGGTGAGTTGTATCTCCAGACAGAGGAACAGTTATAGTGGTGAGTTGTATCTCTAGAGGAACAGTTATAGTGGTGAGATGTATCTAAAGAGGAACAGTTATAGTGGTGAGTTGTATCTCCAGAGGAACAGTTATAGTGGTGAGTTGTATCTCCAGAGGAACAGTTATAGTGGTGAGTTGTATCTCCAGTGGAACAGTTATAGTGGTGAGTTGTATCTCCAGACAGAGGAACAGTTATAGTGGTGAGTTGTATCTCCAGACAGAGGAACAGTTATAGTGGTGAGTTGTATCTCCATAGGAACAGTTATAGTGGTGAGTTATATCTCCAGAGGAACAGTTATAGTGGTGAGTTGTATCTCCAGAGGAACAGTTATAGTGGTGAGTTGTATCTCCAGAGGCACAGTTATAGTGGTGAGTTCTATCTCCAGAGGAACAGTTATAGTGGTGAGTTGTATCTCCGGACAGAGGAACAGTAATAGTGGTGAGTTGTATCTCCAGAGGAACAGTTATAGTGGTGAGTTGTCTCTCCAGAGGAACAGTTATAGTGGTGATTTGTATCTCCAGACAGAGGAGCAGTTCTAGTGTTGAGTTGTTTCTCCTGACAGAGGAAAAGTTATAGTGGTGAGTTGTATCTCCAGACAGAGGAACAGTTATAGCGGTGAGTTGTAGCTCCAGACAGAGAAACAGTTGAAGTGGTGAGTTGTATCTCCAGAGGAACAGTTATAGTGGTGAGTTGTATCTCCAGAGGAAAATGTATAGTGGTGAGTTGTATCTCCTTAGGAACAGTTATAGTTGTGAGTTGTATCTCCAGACAGAGGAACAGTAATAGTGGTGAGTTGAATCTCCAGAGGAACAGTTATAGTGGTGAGTTGTCTCTCCAGAGGAACAGTTATAGTGGTGAGTTGTATCTCCAGAGGAACAGTTATAGTGGTGAGATGTATCTCCAGACAGAGGAACAGTTCTAGTGGTGAGTTGTATCTCCTGACAGAGGAACAGTTATAGTGGTGAGTTGTATCTCCCGACAGAGGAACAGTTATAGTGGTGAGTTGTATCTCCAGACAGAGGAACAGTTATAGTGGTGAGTTGTATCTCCAGAGGAACAGTTATAGTGGTGAGTTCTATCTCCAGACAGAGGAACAGTTCTATTGGTGAGTTGTATCTCCAGACAGAGGAACATTTATAGTGGTGAGTTGTATCCCCAGACAGAGGAACAGTTATAGTGGTGAGTTGTATCTCCAGAGGAACAGTTATAGTGGTGAGTTATATCTCCAGAGGAACAGTTATAGTGGTGAGTTGTATCTCCAGAGGAACAGTTATAGTGGTGAGTTGTATCTCCAGAGGAACAGTTATAGTGGTGAGTTGTATCTCCAGAGGAACAGTTATAGTGGTGAGTTGTATCTCCAGTGGAACAGTTATAGTGGTGAGTTGTATCTCCAGACAGAGGAACAGTTATAGTGGTGAGTTGTATCTCCAGACAGAGGAACAGTTATAGTGGTGAGTTGTATCTCCATAGGAACAGTTATAGTGGTGAGTTATATCTCCAGAGGAACAGTTATAGTGGTGAGTTGTATCTCCAGAGGAACAGTTATAGTGGTGAGTTGTATCTCCAGAGGCACAGTTATAGTGGTGAGTTCTATCTCCAGAGGAACAGTTATAGTGGTGAGTTGTATCTCCGGACAGAGGAACAGTTATAGTGGTGAGTTGTATCTCCAGAGGAACAGTTATAGTGGTGAGTTGTCTCTCCAGAGGAATAGTTATAGTGGTGATTTGTATCTCCAGACAGAGGAGCAGTTCTAGTGTTGAGTTGTTTCTCCTGACAGAGGAAAAGTTATAGTGGTGAGTTGTATCTCCAGACAGAGGAACAGTTATAGCCGTGAGTTGTAGCTCCAGACAGAGAAACAGTTGAAGTGGTGAGTTGTATCTCCAGAGGAACAGTTATAGTGGTGAGTTGTATCTCCAGAGGAACAGTTATAGTGGTGAGTTGTCTCTCCAGAGGAACAGTTATAGTGGTGAGTTGTATCTCCAGACAGTGGAACAGTTATAGTGGTGAGTTGTATCTCCAGACAGATGAACAGTTATAGTGGTGAGTTGTATCTCCAGACAGAGGAACAGTTATAGCGGTGAGTTGTATCTCCAGTCAGAGGAACAGTTCTAGTGGTGAGTTGTATCTCCAGAGAAACAGTTATAGTGGTGAGTTGTATCTCCAGACAGAGGAACAGTTATAGTGGTGAGTTGTATCTCCAGACAGTGGAACAGTTATAGTGGTGAGTTGTATCTCCAGACAGATGAACAGTTATAGTGGTGAGTTGTATCTCCAGACAGAGGAACAGTTATAGTTGTGAGTTGTATCTCCAGACAGAGGAACAGTTCTAGTGGTGAGTTGTATCTCCAGAGAAACAGTTATAGTGGTGAGTTGTATCTCCAGACAGAGGAACAGTTCTAGTGGTGAGTTGTATCTCCAGACAGAGGAACATTTATAGTGGTGAGTTGTATCCCCAGACAGAGGAACAGTTATAGTGGTGAGTTGTATCTCCAGACAGAGGAACAGTTATAGTGGTGAGTTGTATCTCTAGAGGAACAGTTATAGTGGTGAGATGTATCTAAAGAGGAACAGTTATAGTGGTGAGTTGTATCTCCAGAGGAACAGTTATAGTGGTGAGTTGTATCTCCAGAGGAACAGTTATAGTGGTGAGTTGTATCTCCAGTGGAACAGTTATAGTGGTGAGTTGTATCTCCAGACAGAGGAACAGTTATAGTGGTGAGTTGTATCTCCAGACAGAGGAACAGTTATAGTGGTGAGTTGTATCTCCATAGGAACAGTTATAGTGGTGAGTTATATCTCCAGAGGAACAGTTATAGTGGTGAGTTGTATCTCCAGAGGAACAGTTATAGTGGTGAGTTGTATCTCCAGAGGCACAGTTATAGTGGTGAGTTCTATCTCCAGAGGAACAGTTATAGTGGTGAGTTGTATCTCCGGACAGAGGAACAGTAATAGTGGTGAGTTGTATCTCCAGAGGAACAGTTATAGTGGTGAGTTGTCTCTCCAGAGGAATAGTTATAGTGGTGATTTGTATCTCCAGACAGAGGAGCAGTTCTAGTGTTGAGTTGTTTCTCCTGACAGAGGAAAAGTTATAGTGGTGAGTTGTATCTCCAGACAGAGGAACAGTTATAGCCGTGAGTTGTAGCTCCAGACAGAGAAACAGTTGAAGTGGTGAGTTGTATCTCCAGAGGAACAGTTATAGTGGTGAGTTGTATCTCCAGAGGAAAATGTATAGTGGTGAGTTGTATCTCCTTAGGAACAGTTATAGTTGTGAGTTGTATCTCCAGACAGAGGAACAGTAATAGTGGTGAGTTGAATCTCCAGAGGAACAGTTATAGTGGTGAGTTGTCTCTCCAGAGGAACAGTTATAGTGGTGAGTTGTATCTCCAGAGGAACAGTTATAGTGGTGAGATGTATCTCCAGACAGAGGAACAGTTCTAGTGGTGAGTTGTATCTCCTGACAGAGGAACAGTTATAGTGGTGAGTTGTATCTCCCGACAGAGGAACAGTTATAGTGGTGAGTTGTATCTCCAGACAGAGGAACAGTTATAGTGGTGAGTTGTATCTCCAGAGGAACAGTTATAGTGGTGAGTTCTATCTCCAGACAGAGGAACAGTTCTATTGGTGAGTTGTATCTCCAGACAGAGGAACATTTATAGTGGTGAGTTGTATCCCCAGACAGAGGAACAGTTATAGTGGTGAGTTGTATCTCCAGAGGAACAGTTATAGTGGTGAGTTATATCTCCAGAGGAACAGTTATAGTGGTGAGTTGTATCTCCAGAGGAACAGTTATAGTGGTGAGTTGTATCTCCAGAGGAACAGTTATAGTGGTGAGTTGTATCTCCAGAGGAACAGTTATAGTGGTGAGTTGTATCTCCAGTGGAACAGTTATAGTGGTGAGTTGTATCTCCAGACAGAGGAACAGTTATAGTGGTGAGTTGTATCTCCAGACAGAGGAACAGTTATAGTGGTGAGTTGTATCTCCATAGGAACAGTTATAGTGGTGAGTTATATCTCCAGAGGAACAGTTATAGTGGTGAGTTGTATCTCCAGAGGAACAGTTATAGTGGTGAGTTGTATCTCCAGAGGCACAGTTATAGTGGTGAGTTCTATCTCCAGAGGAACAGTTATAGTGGTGAGTTGTATCTCCGGACAGAGGAACAGTAATAGTGGTGAGTTGTATCTCCAGAGGAACAGTTATAGTGGTGAGTTGTCTCTCCAGAGGAATAGTTATAGTGGTGATTTGTATCTCCAGACAGAGGAGCAGTTCTAGTGTTGAGTTGTTTCTCCTGACAGAGGAAAAGTTATAGTGGTGAGTTGTATCTCCAGACAGAGGAACAGTTATAGCCGTGAGTTGTAGCTCCAGACAGAGAAACAGTTGAAGTGGTGAGTTGTATCTCCAGAGGAACAGTTATAGTGGTGAGTTGTATCTCCAGAGGAAAATTTATAGTGGTGAGTTGTATCTCCTTAGGAACAGTTATAGTTGTGAGTTGTATCTCCAGACAGAGGAACAGTAATAGTGGTGAGTTGAATCTCCAGAGGAACAGTTATAGTGGTGAGTTGTCTCTCCAGAGGAACAGTTATAGTGGTGAGTTGTATCTCCAGAGGAACAGTTATAGTGGTGAGATGTATCTCCAGACAGAGGAACAGTTCTAGTGGTGAGTTGTATCTCCTGACAGAGGAACAGTTATAGTGGTGAGTTGTATCTCCCGACAGAGGAACAGTTATAGTGGTGAGTTGTATCTCCAGACAGAGGAACAGTTATAGTGGTGAGTTGTATCTCCAGAGGAACAGTTATAGTGGTGAGTTCTATCTCCAGACAGAGGAACAGTTCTATTGGTGAGTTGTATCTCCAGACAGAGGAACATTTATAGTGGTGAGTTGTATCCCCAGACAGAGGAACAGTTATAGTGGTGAGTTGTATCTCCAGAGGAACAGTTATAGTGGTGAGTTATATCTCCAGAGGAACAGTTATAGTGGTGAGTTGTATCTCCAGAGGAACAGTTATAGTGGTGAGTTGTATCTCCAGAGGAACAGTTATAGTGGTGAGTTGTATCTCCAGAGGAACAGTTATAGTGGTGAGTTGTATCTCCAGTGGAACAGTTATAGTGGTGAGTTGTATCTCCAGACAGAGGAACAGTTATAGTGGTGAGTTGTATCTCCAGACAGAGGAACAGTTATAGTGGTGAGTTGTATCTCCATAGGAACAGTTATAGTGGTGAGTTATATCTCCAGAGGAACAGTTATAGTGGTGAGTTGTATCTCCAGAGGAACAGTTATAGTGGTGAGTTGTATCTCCAGAGGCACAGTTATAGTGGTATTCTTCTCCAGAGGAACAGTTATAGTGGTGAGTTGTATCTCCGGACAGAGGAACAGTAATAGTGGTGAGTTGTATCTCCAGAGGAACAGTTATAGTGGTGAGTTGTCTCTCCAGAGGAATAGTTATAGTGGTGATTTGTATCTCCAGACAGAGGAGCAGTTCTAGTGTTGAGTTGTTTCTCCTGACAGAGGAAAAGTTATAGTGGTGAGTTGTATCTCCAGACAGAGGAACAGTTATAGTCGTGAGTTGTAGCTCCAGACAGAGAAACAGTTGAAGTGGTGAGTTGTATCTCCAGAGGAACAGTTATAGTGGTGAGTTGTATCTCCAGAGGAAAATTTATAGTGGTGAGTTGTATCTCCTTAGGAACAGTTATAGTTGTGAGTTGTATCTCCAGACAGAGGAACAGTAATAGTGGTGAGTTGAATCTCCAGAGGAACAGTTATAGTGGTGAGTTGTCTCTCCAGAGGAACAGTTATAGTGGTGAGTTGTATCTCCAGAGGAACAGTTATAGTGGTGAGTTGTATCTCCAGACAGAGGAACAGTTCTAGTGGTGAGTTGTATCTCCTGACAGAGGAACAGTTATAGTGGTGAGTTGTATCTCCCGACAGAGGAACAGTTATAGTGGTGAGTTGTATCTCCAGACAGAGGAACAGTTATAGTGGTGAGTTGTATCTTCAGAGGAACAGTTATAGTGGTGAGTTCTATCTCCAGACAGAGGAACAGTTCTATTGGTGAGTTGTATCTCCAGACAGAGGAACATTTATAGTGGTGAGTTGTATCCCCAGACAGAGGAACAGTTATAGTGGTGAGTTGTATCTCCAGAGGAACAGTTATAGTGGTGAGTTATATCTCCAGAGGAACAGTTATAGTGGTGAGTTGTATCTCCAGAGGAACAGTTATAGTGGTGAGTTGTATCTCCAGAGGCACAGTTATAGTGGTGAGTTGTATCTCCAGAGGAACAGTTATAGTGGTGAGTTGTATCTCCAGAGGAACAGTTATAGTGGTGAGTTGTATCTCCAGTGGAACAGTTATAGTGGTGAGTTGTATCTCCAGACAGAGGAACAGTTATAGTGGTGAATTGTATCTCCAGACAGAGGAACAGTTATAGTGGTGAGTTGTATCTCCAGAGGAAAAGTTATTGTGGTGAGTTATATCTCCAGAGGAACCGTTATAGTGGTGAGTTGTATCTCCAGAGGAACAGTTATAGTGGTGAGTTGTATCTCCAGAGGAACAGTTATAGTGGTGAGTTGTATCTCCAGAGGAACAGTTATAGTGGTGAGTTGTATCTCCAGTGGAACAGTTAAAGTGGTGAGTTGTATCTCCAGACAGAGGAACAGTTATAGTGGTGAGTTGTATCTCCAGACAGAGGAACAGTTATAGTGGTGAGTTGTATCTCCAGAGGAAAAGTTATAGTGGTGAGTTATATCTCCAGAGGAACAGTTATAGTAGTGAGTTGTATCTCCAGAGGAACAGTTATAGTGGTGAGTTGTATCTCCAGACAGAGGAACAGTTATAGTGGTGAGTTGTATCTAAAGAGGAACAGTTATAGTGGTGAGTTGTATCTAAAGAGGAACAGTTATAGTGGTGAGTTGTATCTCCAGAGGAACAGTTATAGTGGTGAGTTGTATCTCCAGAGGAACAGTTATAGTGGTGAGTTGTATCTCCAGACAGAGGAACAGTTATAGTGGTGAGTTGTATCTCCAGACAGAGGAACAGTTATAGTGGTGAGTTGTATCTCCAGACAGAGGAACAGTTATAGTGGTGAGTTGTATCTCCAGAGGAAAAGTTATAGTGGTGAGTTATATCTCCAGAGGAACAGTTATAGTAGTGAGTTGTATCTCCAGAGGAACAGTTATAGTGGTGAGTTGTCTCTCCAGAGGAACAGTTATAGTGGTGAGTTGTATCTCCAGACAGTGGAACAGTTATAGTGGTGAGTTGTATCTCCAGACAGAGGAACAGTTATAGTGGTGAGTTGTATCTCCAGACAGAGGAACAGTTATAGCGGTGAGTTGTATCTCCAGTCAGAGGAACAGTTAAAGTGGTGAGTTGTATCTCCAGAGGAACAGTTATAGTGGTGAGTTGAATCTCCTTGGGAACAGTTATAGTTGTGAGTTGTATCTCCAGACAGAGGAAAAGTAATAGTGGTGAGTTGTATCTCCAGAGGAACAGTTATAGTGGGGAGTTGTCTCTCCAGAGGAACAGTTATAGTGGTGAGTTGTATCTCCAGAGGAACAGTTATAGTGGTGAGTTGTATCTCCAGACAGAGGAACAGTTCTAGTGGTGAGTTGTATCTCCTGACAGAGGAACAGTTATAGTGGTGAGTTGTATCTCCAGACAGAGGAACAGTTATAGTTGTGAGTTGTATCTCCAGACAGAGGTACAGTTATAGTGGTGAGTTGTATCTCCAGACAGAGGAACAGTTATAGTGGTGAGTTGTATCTCTAGAGGAACAGTTATAGTGGTGAGTTGTATCTAAAGAGGAACAGTTATAGTGGTGAGTTGTATCTCCAGAGGAACAGTTATAGTGGTGAGTTGTATCTCCAGAGGAACAGTTATAGTGGTGAGTTGTATCTCCAGTGGAACAGTTATAGTGGTGAGTTGTATCTCCAGACAGAGGAACAGTTATAGTGGTGAGTTGTATCTCCAGACAGAGGAACAGTTATAGTGGTGAGTTGTATCTCCATAGGAACAGTTATAGTGGTGAGTTATATCTCCAGAGGAACAGTTATAGTGGTGAGTTGTATCTCCAGAGGAACAGTTATAGTGGTGAGTTGTATCTCCAGAGGCACAGTTATAGTGGTGAGTTCTATCTCCAGAGGAACAGTTATAGTGGTGAGTTGTTCTCAAAGAATTGATATCTCCAGAGGAACAGTTATAGTGGTGAGTTGTCTCTCCAGAGGAATAGTTATAGTGGTGATTTGTATCTCCAGACAGAGGAGCAGTTCTAGTGTTGAGTTGTTTCTCCTGACAGAGGAAAAGTTATAGTGGTGAGTTGTATCTCCAGACAGAGGAACAGTTATAGCCGTGAGTTGTAGCTCCAGACAGAGAAACAGTTGAAGTGGTGAGTTGTATCTCCAGAGGAACAGTTATAGTGGTGAGTTGTATCTCCAGAGGAAAATTTATAGTGGTGAGTTGTATCTCCTTAGGAACAGTTATAGTTGTGAGTTGTATCTCCAGACAGAGGAACAGTAATAGTGGTGAGTTGAATCTCCAGAGGAACAGTTATAGTGGTGAGTTGTATCTCCAGACAGAGGAACAGTTCTAGTGGTGAGTTGTATCTCCTGACAGAGGAACAGTTATAGTGGTGAGTTGTATCTCCCGACAGAGGAACAGTTATAGTGGTGAGTTGTATCTCCAGACAGAGGAACAGTTATAGTGGTGAGTTGTATCTCCAGAGGAACAGTTATAGTGGTGAGTTCTATCTCCAGACAGAGGAACAGTTCTATTGGTGAGTTGTATCTCCAGACAGAGGAACATTTATAGTGGTGAGTTGTATCCCCAGACAGAGGAACAGTTATAGTGGTGAGTTGTATCTCCAGAGGAACAGTTATAGTGGTGAGTTATATCTCCAGAGGAACAGTTATAGTGGTGAGTTGTATCTCCAGAGGAACAGTTATAGTGGTGAGTTGTATCTCCAGAGGCACAGTTATAGTGGTGAGTTGTATCTCCAGAGGAACAGTTATAGTGGTGAGTTGTATCTCCAGAGGAACAGTTATAGTGGTGAGTTGTATCTCCAGTGGAACAGTTATAGTGGTGAGTTGTATCTCCAGACAGAGGAACAGTTATAGTGGTGAATTGTATCTCCAGACAGAGGAACAGTTATAGTGGTGAGTTGTATCTCCAGAGGAAAAGTTATTGTGGTGAGTTATATCTCCAGAGGAACCGTTATAGTGGTGAGTTGTATCTCCAGAGGAACAGTTATAGTGGTGAGTTGTATCTCCAGAGGAACAGTTATAGTGGTGAGTTGTATCTCCAGACAGAGGAACAGTAATAGTGGTGAGTTGTATCTCCAGAGGAACAGTTATAGTGGTGAGTTGTCTCTCCAGAGGAACAGTTATAGTGGTGAGTTGTATCTCCAGAGGAACAGTTATAGTGGTGAGTTGTATCTCCGGAGGAACAGTTATATTGGTGATTTGTATCTCCAGACAGAGGAACAGTTCTAGTGTTGAGTTGTATCTCCTGACAGAGGAACAGTTATAGTGGTGAGTTGTATCTCCAGACAGAGGAACAGTTATAGTGGTGAGTTGTATCTCCAGACAGAGGAACAGATATAGTGGTGAGTTGTATCTCCAGACAGAGGAACAGTAATAGTTGTTAGTTGTATCTCCAGACAGAGGAACAGTTATAGTGGTGAGTTGTATCTCCAGACAGAGGAACAGTTATAGCGGTGAGTTGTATCTCCAGACAGAGGAACAGTTAAAGTGGTGAGTTGTATCTCCAGAGGAACAGTTATAGTGGTGAGTTGAATCTCCTTAGGAACAGTTATAGTTGTGAGTTGTATCTCCAGACAGAGGAAAAGTAATAGTGGTGAGTTGTCTCTCCAGAGGAACAGTTATAGTGGTGAGTTGTATCTCCAGAGGAACAGTTATAGTGGTGAGTTGTATCTCCGGAGGAACAGTTATATTGGTGATTTGTATCTCCAGACAGAGGAACAGTTCTAGTGTTGAGTTGTATCTCCTGACAGAGGAACAGTTATAGTGGTGAGTTGTATCTCCAGACAGAGGAACAGTTATAGTGGTGAGTTGTATCTCCAGACAGAGGAACAGATATAGTGGTGAGTTGTATCTCCAGACAGAGGAACAGTAATAGTGGTTAGTTGTATCTCCAGACAGAGGAACAGTTATAGTGGTGAGTTGTATCTCCAGACAGAGGAACAGTTATAGCGGTGAGTTGTATCTCCAGACAGAGGAACAGTTAAAGTGGTGAGTTGTATCTCCAGAGGAACAGTTATAGTGGTGAGTTGAATCTCCTTAGGAACAGTTATAGTTGTGAGTTGTATCTCCAGACAGAGGAAAAGTAATAGTGGTGAGTTGTATCTCCAGAGGAACAGTTATAGTGGTGAGTTGTCTCTCCAGAGGAACAGTTATAGTGGTGAGTTGTATCTCCAGAGGAACAGTTATAGTGGTGAGTTGTATCTCCAGACAGAGGAACAGTTCTAGTGGTGAGTTGTATCTCCTGACAGTGGAACAGTTATAGTGGTGAGTTGTATCTCCAGACAGAGGAACAGTTATAGTGGTGAGTTGTATCTCCAGACAGAGGAACAGTTATAGTGGTGAGTTGTATCTCCAGAGAAACAGTTCTAGTGGTGAGTTGTATCTCCAGACAGAGGAACATTTCTAGTGGTGAGTTGTATCCCCAGACAGAGGAACATTTATAGTGGTGAGTTGTATCCCCAGACAGAGGAACAGTTATAGTGGTGAGTTGTATCTCCAGACAGAGGAACAGTTATAGTGGTGAGTTGTATCTCTAGAGGAACAGTTATAGTGGTGAGTTGTATCTAAAGAGGAACAATTATAGTGGTGAGTTGTATCTCCAGAGGAACAGTTATAGTGGTGAGTTGTATCTCCAGAGGAACAGTTATAGTGGTGAGTTGTATCTCCAGTGGAACAGATATAGTGGTGAGTTGTATCTCCAGACAGAGGAACAGTTATAGTGGTGAGTTGTATCTCCAGACAGAGGAACAGTTATAGTGGTGAGTTGTATCTCCAGAGGAACAATTATAGTGGTGAGTTATATCTCCAGAGGAAAAGTTATAGTGGTGAGTTGTATCTCCAGAGGAACAGTTATAGTGGTGAGTTGTATCTCCAGAGGCACAGTTATAGTGGTGAGTTGTATCTCCAGAGGAACAGTTATAGTGGTGAGTTGTATCTCCAGACAGAGGAACAGTAATAGTGGTGAGTTGTATCTCCAGAGGAACAGTTATAGTGGTGAGTTGTCTCTCCAGAGGAACAGTTATAGTGGTGAGTTGTCTCTCCAGACAGAGGAACAGTTCTAGTGTTGAGTTGCATCTCCTGACAGAGGAACAGTTATAGTGGTGAGTTGTATCTCCAGACAGAGGAACAGTTATAGCGGTGAGTTGTATCTCCAGACAGAGGAACAGTTGAAGTGGTGAGTTGTATCTCCAGAGGAACAGTTATAGTGGTGTGTTGTATCTCCAGAGGAACAGTTATAGTGGTGAGTTGTATCTCCTTAGGAAGAGTTATAGTTTTGAGTTGTATCTCCAGACAGAGGAACAGTAATAGTGGTGAGTTGTATCTCCAGAGGAACAGTTATAGTGGTGAGTTGTCTCTCCAGAGGAACAGTTATAGTGGTGAGTTGTATCTCCAGAGGAACAGTTATAGTGGTGAGTTGTATCTCCAGACAGAGGAACAGTTATAGTGGTGAGTTGTATCTCCAGACAGAGGAACAGTTATAGTGGTGAGTTGTATCTCCAGAGGAACAGTTATAGTGGTGAGTTCTATCTCCAGACAGAGGAACAGTTCTAGTGGTGAGTTGTATCTCCAGACAGAGGAACATTTATAGTGGTGAGTTGTATCCCCAGACAGAGTAACAGTTATAGTGGTGAGTTGTATCTCCAGACAGAGGAACAGTTATAGTGGTGAGTTGTATCTCCAGACAGAGGAACAGTTATAGTGGTGAGTTGTATCTCCAGACAGAGGAACAGTTATAGTGGTGAGTTGTATCTAAAGAGGAACAGTTATAGTGGTGAGTTGTATCTAAAGAGGAACAGTTATAGTGGTGAGTTGTATCTAAAGAGGAACAGTTATAGTGGTGAGTTGTATCTCCAGAGGAACAGTTATAGTGGTGAGTTGTATCTCCAGACAGAGGAACAGTAATAGTGGTGAGTTGTATCTCAATAGAAACAGTTATAGTGGTGAGTTGTCTCTCCAGAGGAACAGTTATAGCGGTGAGTTGTATCTCCAGAGGAACAGTTATAGTGGTGAGTTGTATCTCCAGAGGAACAGTTATAGTGGTGATTTATATCTCGAAACAGAGGAACAGTTCTAGTGTTGAGTTGTATCTCCTGACAGAGGAACAGTTATAGTGGTGAGTTGTATCTCCAGACAGAGGAACAGTTATAACGGTGAGTTGTATCTCCAGACAGAGGAACATTTGAAGTGGTGAGTTGTATCTCCAAAGGAACAGTTATAGTGGTGAGTTGTATCTCCAGAGGAACAGTTATAGTGTTGAGTTGTTTCTCCAGAGGAACAGTTATAGTGGTGAGTTGTATCTCCAGAGGAACAGTTATAGTGGTGAGTTGTATCTCCAGACAGAGGAACAGTTCTAGTGGTGAGTTGTATCTCCTGACAGTGGAACAGTTATAGTGGTGAGTTGTATCTCCAGACAAAGGAACAGTTATAGTGGTGAGTTGTATCTCCAGACAGAGGAACAGTTATAGTGGTGAGTTGTATCTCCAGAGAAACAGTTATAGTGGTGAGTTGTATCTCCAGACAGAGGAACAGTTCTAGTGGTGAGTTGTATCTCCAGACAGAGGAACATTTATAGTGGTGAGTTGTATCCCCAGACAGAGGAACAGTTATAGTGGTGAGTTGTATCTCCAGACAGAGGAACAGTTATAGTGGTGAGTTGTATCTCCAGACAGAGGAACAGTTATAGTGGTGAGTTGTATCTCTAGAGGAACATTTATAGTGGTGAGTTGTATCTAAAGAGGAACAATTATAGTGGTGAGTTGTATCTCCAGAGGAACAGTTATAGTGGTGAGTTGTATCTCCAGAGGAACAGTTATAGTGGTGAGTTGTATCTCCAGTGGAACAGATATAGTGGTGAGTTGTATCTCCAGACAGAGGAACAGTTATAGTGGTGAGTTGTATCTCCAGACAGAGGAACAGTTATAGTGGTGAGTTGTATCTCCAGAGGAACAATTATAGTGGTGAGTTATATCTCCAGAGGAAAAGTTATAGTGGTGAGTTGTATCTCCAGAGGAACAGTTATAGTGGTGAGTTGTATCTCCAGACAGAGGAACAGTTGAAGTGGTGAGTTGTATCTCCAGAGGAACAGTTATAGTGGTGAGTTGTATCTCCAGACAGAGGAACAGTTATAGTGGTGAGTTGTATCTCCAGACAGAGGAACAGTTATAGCGGTGAGTTGTATCTCCAGACAGAGGAACAGTTGAAGTGGTGAGTTGTATCTCCAGAGGAACAGTTATAGTGGTGTGTTGTATCTCCAGAGGAACAGTTATAGTGGTGAGTTGTATCTCCTTAGGAAGAGTTATAGTTGTGAGTTGTATCTCCAGACAGAGGAACAGTAATAGTGGTGAGTTGTATCTCCAGAGGAACAGTTATAGTGGTGAGTTGTATCTCCAGACAGAGGAACAGTTATAGCGGTGAGTTGTATCTCCAGACAGAGGAACAGTTGTATTGGTGAGTTGTATCTCCAGAGGAACAGTTATAGTGGTGAGTTGTATCTCCAGACAGAGGAACAGTTATAGTGGTGAGTTGTATCTCCAGACAGAGGAACAGTTATAGCGGTGAGTTGTATCTCCAGACAGAGGAACAGTTGAAGTGGTGAGTTGTATCTCCAGAGGAACAGTTATAGTGGTGTGTTGTATCTCCAGAGGAACAGTTATAGTGGTGAGTTGTATCTCCTTAGGAAGAGTTATAGTTGTGAGTTGTATCTCCAGACAGAGGAACAGTAATAGTGGTGAGTTGTATCTCCAGAGGAACAGTTATAGTGGTGAGTTGTCTCTCCAGAGGAACAGTTATAGTGGTGAGTTGTATCTCCAGAGGAACAGTTATAGTGGTGAGTTGTATCTCCAGACAGAGGAACAGTTATAGTGGTGAGTTGTATCTCCAGACAGAGGAACAGTTATAGTGGTGAGTTGTATCTCCAGAGGAACAGTTATAGTGGTGAGTTCTATCTCCAGACAGAGGAACAGTTCTAGTGGTGAGTTGTATCTCCAGACAGAGGAACATTTATAGTGGTGAGTTGTATCCCCAGACAGAGTAACAGTTATAGTGGTGAGTTGTATCTCCAGACAGAGGAACAGTTATAGTGGTGAGTTGTATCTCCAGACAGAGGAACAGTTATAGTGGTGAGTTGTATCTCCAGACAGAGGAACAGTTATAGTGGTGAGTTGTATCTAAAGAGGAACAGTTATAGTGGTGAGTTGTATCTAAAGAGGAACAGTTATAGTGGTGAGTTGTATCTCCAGAGGAACAGTTATAGTGGTGAGTTGTATCTCCAGAGGAACAGTTATAGTGGTGAGTTGTATCTCCAGTGGAACAGTTATAGTGGTGAGTTGTATCTCCAGACAGAGGAACAGTTATAGTGGTGAGTTGTATCTCCAGACAGAGGAACAGTTATAGTGGTGAGTTGTATCTCCAGAGGAAAAGTTATAGTGGTGAGTTATATCTCCAGAGGAACAGTTATAGTAGTGAGTTGTATCTCCAGAGGAACAGTTATAGTGGTGAGTTGTATCTCCAGAGGAACAGTTATAGTGGTGAGTTGTATCTCCAGAGGAACAGTTATAGTGGTGATTTATATCTCGAAACAGAGGAACAGTTCTAGTGTTGAGTTGTATCTCCTGACAGAGGAACAGTTATAGTGGTGAGTTGTATCTCCAGACAGAGGAACAGTTATAACGGTGAGTTGTATCTCCAGACAGAGGAACATTTGAAGTGGTGAGTTGTATCTCCAAAGGAACAGTTATAGTGGTGAGTTGTATCTCCAGAGGAACAGTTATAGTGGTGAGTTGTATCTCCAGAGGAACAGTTATAGTGGTGAGTTGTATCTCCAGACAGAGGAACAGTTATAGTGGTGAGTTGTATCTCCAGACAGAGGAACAGTTATAGTGGTGAGTTGTATCTCCAGACAGTGGAACAGTTATAGTGGTGAGTTGTATCTCCAGACAGAGGAACAGTTATAGTGGTGAGTTGTATCTCCAGACAGAGGAACAGTTATAGTGGTGAGTTGTATCTCCAGAGAAACAGTTATAGTGGTGAGTTGTATCTCCAGACAGAGGAACAGTTCTAGTGGTGAGTTGTATCTCCAGACAGAGGACCATTTATAGTGGTGAGTTGTATCCCCAGACAGAGGAACAGTTATAGTGGTGAGTTGTATCTCCAGACAGAGGAACAGTTATAGTGGTGAGTTGTATCTCCAGACAGAGGAACAGTTATAGTGGTGAGTTGTATCTCTAGAGGAACATTTATAGTGGTGAGTTGTATCTAAAGAGGAACAATTATAGTGGTGAGTTGTATCTCCAGAGGAACAGTTATAGTGGTGAGTTGTATCTCCAGAGGAACAGTTATAGTGGTGAGTTGTATCTCCAGTGGAACAGATATAGTGGTGAGTTGTATCTCCAGACAGAGGAACAGTTATAGTGGTGAGTTGTATCTCCAGACAGAGGACCAGTTATAGTGGTGAGTTGTATCTCCAGAGGAACAATTATAGTGGTGAGTTATATCTCCAGAGGAAAAGTTATAGTGGTGAGTTGTATCTCCAGAGGAACAGTTATAGTGGTGAGTTGTATCTCCAGACAGAGGAACAGTTGAAGTGGTGAGTTGTATCTCCAGAGGAACAGTTATAGTGG
Organism: Salmo salar; assembly: GCF_905237065.1. NCBI lineage: Eukaryota > Metazoa > Chordata > Actinopteri > Salmoniformes > Salmonidae > Salmo > Salmo salar. The sequence continues at coordinate 207,390 of NW_025550959.1, read as the reverse complement.
TGAGTTGTATCTCCAGACAGAGGAACAGTTATAGTGGTGAGTTGTATCTCCAGACAGAGGAACAGTTATAGCGGTGAGTTGTATCTCCAGACAGAGGAACAGTTGAAGTGGTGAGTTGTATCTCCAGAGGAACAGTTATAGTGGTGTGTTGTATCTCCAGAGGAACAGTTATAGTGGTGAGTTGTATCTCCTTAGGAAGAGTTATAGTTGTGAGTTGTATCTCCAGACAGAGGAACAGTAATAGTGGTGAGTTGTATCTCCAGAGGAACAGTTATAGTGGTGAGTTGTATCTCCAGACAGAGGAACAGTTATAGCGGTGAGTTGTATCTCCAGACAGAGGAACAGTTGTATTGGTGAGTTGTATCTCCAGAGGAACAGTTATAGTGGTGAGTTGTATCTCCAGACAGAGGAACAGTTATAGTGGTGAGTTGTATCTCCAGACAGAGGAACAGTTATAGCGGTGAGTTGTATCTCCAGACAGAGGAACAGTTGAAGTGGTGAGTTGTATCTCCAGAGGAACAGTTATAGTGGTGTGTTGTATCTCCAGAGGAACAGTTATAGTGGTGAGTTGTATCTCCTTAGGAAGAGTTATAGTTGTGAGTTGTATCTCCAGACAGAGGAACAGTAATAGTGGTGAGTTGTATCTCCAGAGGAACAGTTATAGTGGTGAGTTGTCTCTCCAGAGGAACAGTTATAGTGGTGAGTTGTATCTCCAGAGGAACAGTTATAGTGGTGAGTTGTATCTCCAGACAGAGGAACAGTTATAGTGGTGAGTTGTATCTCCAGACAGAGGAACAGTTATAGTGGTGAGTTGTATCTCCAGAGGAACAGTTATAGTGGTGAGTTCTATCTCCAGACAGAGGAACAGTTCTAGTGGTGAGTTGTATCTCCAGACAGAGGAACATTTATAGTAGTGAGTTGTATCCCCAGACAGAGTAACAGTTATAGTGGTGAGTTGTATCTCCAGACAGAGGAACAGTTATAGTGGTGAGTTGTATCTCCAGACAGAGGAACAGTTATAGTGGTGAGTTGTATCTAAAGAGGAACAGTTATAGTGGTGAGTTGTATCTCCAGAGGAACAGTTATAGTGGTGAGTTGTATCTCCAGAGGAACAGTTATAGTGGTGAGTTGTATCTCCAGTGGAACAGTTATAGTGGTGAGTTGTATCTCCAGACAGAGGAACAGTTATAGTGGTGAGTTGTATCTCCAGACAGAGGAACAGTTATAGTGGTGAGTTGTATCTCCAGAGGAAAAGTTATAGTGGTGAGTTATATCTCCAGAGGAACAGTTATAGTAGTGAGTTGTATCTCCAGAGGAACAGTTATAGTGGTGAGTTGTATCTCCAGAGGAACAGTTATAGTGGTGAGTTGTATCTCCAGAGGAACAGTTATAGTGGTGAGTTGTATCTCCAGACAGAGGAACAGTAATAGTGGTGAGTTGTATCTCCAGAGGAACAGTTATAGTGGTGAGTTGTCTCTCCAGAGGAACAGTTATAGTGGTGAGTTGTATCTCCAGAGGAACAGTTATAGTGGTGAGTTGTATCTCCGGAGGAACAGTTATAGTGGTGATTTGTATCTCCAGACAGAGGAACAGTTCTAGTGTTGAGTTGTATCTCCTGACAGAGGAACAGTTATAGTGGTGAGTTGTATCTCCAGACAGAGGAACAGTTATAGTGGTGAGTTGTATCTCCAGACAGAGGAACAGTTATAGTGGTGAGTTGTATCTCCAGACATAGGAACAGTAATAGTGGTGAGTTGTATCTCCAGACAGAGGAACAGTTATAGTGGTGAGTTGTATCTCCAGAGGAACAGTTATAGTGGTGAGTTGTATCTCCAGAGGAACAGTTATAGTGGTGAGTTGTATCTCCAGACAGAGGAACAGTAATAGTGGTGAGTTGTATCTCAATAGAAACAGTTATAGTGGTGAGTTGTCTCTCCAGAGGAACAGTTATAGCGGTGAGTTGTATCTCCAGAGGAACAGTTATAGTGGTGAGTTGTATCTCCAGAGGAACAGTTATAGTGGTGATTTATATCTCGAAACAGAGGAACAGTTCTAGTGTTGAGTTGTATCTCCTGACAGAGGAACAGTTATAGTGGTGAGTTGTATCTCCAGACAGAGGAACAGTTATAACGGTGAGTTGTATCTCCAGACAGAGGAACATTTGAAGTGGTGAGTTGTATCTCCAAAGGAACAGTTATAGTGGTGAGTTGTATCTCCAGAGGAACAGTTATAGTGGTGAGTTGTCTCTCCAGAGGAACAGTTATAGTGGTGAGTTGTATCTCCAGAGGAACAGTTATAGTGGTGAGTTGTATCTCCAGACAGAGGAACAGTTCTAGTGGTGAGTTGTATCTCCTGACAGTGGAACAGTTATAGTGGTGAGTTGTATCTCCAGACAGAGGAACAGTTATAGTGGTGAGTTGTATCTCCAGACAGAGGAACAGTTATAGTGGTGAGTTGTATCTCCAGAGAAACAGTTATAGTGGTGAGTTGTATCTCCAGACAGAGGAACAGTTCTAGTGGTGAGTTGTATCTCCAGACAGAGGAACATTTATAGTGGTGAGTTGTATCCCCAGACAGAGGAACAGTTATAGTGGTGAGTTGTATCTCCAGACAGAGGAACAGTTATAGTGGTGAGTTGTATCTCCAGACAGAGGAACAGTTATAGTGGTGAGTTGTATCTCTAGAGGAACATATATAGTGGTGAGTTGTATCTAAAGAGGAACAATTATAGTGGTGAGTTGTATCTCCAGAGGAACAGTTATAGTGGTGAGTTGTATCTCCAGACAGAGGAACAGTTATAGCGGTGAGTTGTATCTCCAGACAGAGGAACAGTTGTATTGGTGAGTTGTATCTCCAGAGGAACAGTTATAGTGGTGAGTTGTATCTCCAGACAGAGGAACAGTTATAGTGGTGAGTTGTATCTCCAGACAGAGGAACAGTTATAGCGGTGAGTTGTATCTCCAGACAGAGGAACAGTTGAAGTGGTGAGTTGTATCTCCAGAGGAACAGTTATAGTGGTGTGTTGTATCTCCAGAGGAACAGTTATAGTGGTGAGTTGTATCTCCTTAGGAAGAGTTATAGTTGTGAGTTGTATCTCCAGACAGAGGAACAGTAATAGTGGTGAGTTGTATCTCCAGAGGAACAGTTATAGTGGTGAGTTGTCTCTCCAGAGGAACAGTTATAGTGGTGAGTTGTATCTCCAGAGGAACAGTTATAGTGGTGAGTTGTATCTCCAGACAGAGGAACAGTTATAGTGGTGAGTTGTATCTCCAGACAGAGGAACAGTTATAGTGGTGAGTTGTATCTCCAGAGGAACAGTTATAGTGGTGAGTTCTATCTCCAGACAGAGGAACAGTTCTAGTGGTGAGTTGTATCTCCAGACAGAGGAACATTTATAGTGGTGAGTTGTATCCCCAGACAGAGTAACAGTTATAGTGGTGAGTTGTATCTCCAGACAGAGGAACAGTTATAGTGGTGAGTTGTATCTCCAGACAGAGGAACAGTTATAGTGGTGAGTTGTATCTCCAGACAGAGGAACAGTTATAGTGGTGAGTTGTATCTAAAGAGGAACAGTTATAGTGGTGAGTTGTATCTAAAGAGGAACAGTTATAGTGGTGAGTTGTATCTCCAGAGGAACAGTTATAGTGGTGAGTTGTATCTCCAGAGGAACAGTTATAGTGGTGAGTTGTATCTCCAGTGGAACAGTTATAGTGGTGAGTTGTATCTCCAGACAGAGGAACAGTTATAGTGGTGAGTTGTATCTCCAGACAGAGGAACAGTTATAGTGGTGAGTTGTATCTCCAGAGGAAAAGTTATAGTGGTGAGTTATATCTCCAGAGGAACAGTTATAGTAGTGAGTTGTATCTCCAGAGGAACAGTTATAGTGGTGAGTTGTATCTCCAGAGGAACAGTTATAGTGGTGAGTTGTATCTCCAGAGGAACAGTTATAGTGGTGATTTATATCTCGAAACAGAGGAACAGTTCTAGTGTTGAGTTGTATCTCCTGACAGAGGAACAGTTATAGTGGTGAGTTGTATCTCCAGACAGAGGAACAGTTATAACGGTGAGTTGTATCTCCAGACAGAGGAACATTTGAAGTGGTGAGTTGTATCTCCAAAGGAACAGTTATAGTGGTGAGTTGTATCTCCAGAGGAACAGTTATAGTGGTGAGTTGTATCTCCAGAGGAACAGTTATAGTGGTGAGTTGTATCTCCAGACAGAGGAACAGTTATAGTGGTGAGTTGTATCTCCAGACAGAGGAACAGTTATAGTGGTGAGTTGTATCTCCAGACAGTGGAACAGTTATAGTGGTGAGTTGTATCTCCAGACAGAGGAACAGTTATAGTGGTGAGTTGTATCTCCAGACAGAGGAACAGTTATAGTGGTGAGTTGTATCTCCAGAGAAACAGTTATAGTGGTGAGTTGTATCTCCAGACAGAGGAACAGTTCTAGTGGTGAGTTGTATCTCCAGACAGAGGACCATTTATAGTGGTGAGTTGTATCCCCAGACAGAGGAACAGTTATAGTGGTGAGTTGTATCTCCAGACAGAGGAACAGTTATAGTGGTGAGTTGTATCTCCAGACAGAGGAACAGTTATAGTGGTGAGTTGTATCTCTAGAGGAACATTTATAGTGGTGAGTTGTATCTAAAGAGGAACAATTATAGTGGTGAGTTGTATCTCCAGAGGAACAGTTATAGTGGTGAGTTGTATCTCCAGAGGAACAGTTATAGTGGTGAGTTGTATCTCCAGTGGAACAGATATAGTGGTGAGTTGTATCTCCAGACAGAGGAACAGTTATAGTGGTGAGTTGTATCTCCAGACAGAGGACCAGTTATAGTGGTGAGTTGTATCTCCAGAGGAACAATTATAGTGGTGAGTTATATCTCCAGAGGAAAAGTTATAGTGGTGAGTTGTATCTCCAGAGGAACAGTTATAGTGGTGAGTTGTATCTCCAGACAGAGGAACAGTTGAAGTGGTGAGTTGTATCTCCAGAGGAACAGTTATAGTGGTGAGTTGTATCTCCAGACAGAGGAACAGTTATAGTGGTGAGTTGTATCTCCAGACAGAGGAACAGTTATAGCGGTGAGTTGTATCTCCAGACAGAGGAACAGTTGAAGTGGTGAGTTGTATCTCCAGAGGAACAGTTATAGTGGTGTGTTGTATCTCCAGAGGAACAGTTATAGTGGTGAGTTGTATCTCCTTAGGAAGAGTTATAGTTGTGAGTTGTATCTCCAGACAGAGGAACAGTAATAGTGGTGAGTTGTATCTCCAGAGGAACAGTTATAGTGGTGAGTTGTATCTCCAGACAGAGGAACAGTTATAGCGGTGAGTTGTATCTCCAGACAGAGGAACAGTTGTATTGGTGAGTTGTATCTCCAGAGGAACAGTTATAGTGGTGAGTTGTATCTCCAGACAGAGGAACAGTTATAGTGGTGAGTTGTATCTCCAGACAGAGGAACAGTTATAGCGGTGAGTTGTATCTCCAGACAGAGGAACAGTTGAAGTGGTGAGTTGTATCTCCAGAGGAACAGTTATAGTGGTGTGTTGTATCTCCAGAGGAACAGTTATAGTGGTGAGTTGTATCTCCTTAGGAAGAGTTATAGTTGTGAGTTGTATCTCCAGACAGAGGAACAGTAATAGTGGTGAGTTGTATCTCCAGAGGAACAGTTATAGTGGTGAGTTGTCTCTCCAGAGGAACAGTTATAGTGGTGAGTTGTATCTCCAGAGGAACAGTTATAGTGGTGAGTTGTATCTCCAGACAGAGGAACAGTTATAGTGGTGAGTTGTATCTCCAGACAGAGGAACAGTTATAGTGGTGAGTTGTATCTCCAGAGGAACAGTTATAGTGGTGAGTTCTATCTCCAGACAGAGGAACAGTTCTAGTGGTGAGTTGTATCTCCAGACAGAGGAACATTTATAGTAGTGAGTTGTATCCCCAGACAGAGTAACAGTTATAGTGGTGAGTTGTATCTCCAGACAGAGGAACAGTTATAGTGGTGAGTTGTATCTCCAGACAGAGGAACAGTTATAGTGGTGAGTTGTATCTAAAGAGGAACAGTTATAGTGGTGAGTTGTATCTCCAGAGGAACAGTTATAGTGGTGAGTTGTATCTCCAGAGGAACAGTTATAGTGGTGAGTTGTATCTCCAGTGGAACAGTTATAGTGGTGAGTTGTATCTCCAGACAGAGGAACAGTTATAGTGGTGAGTTGTATCTCCAGACAGAGGAACAGTTATAGTGGTGAGTTGTATCTCCAGAGGAAAAGTTATAGTGGTGAGTTATATCTCCAGAGGAACAGTTATAGTAGTGAGTTGTATCTCCAGAGGAACAGTTATAGTGGTGAGTTGTATCTCCAGAGGAACAGTTATAGTGGTGAGTTGTATCTCCAGAGGAACAGCTTTAGTGGTGAGTTGTATCTCCAGACAGAGGAACAGTAATAGTGGTGAGTTGTATCTCCAGAGGAACAGTTATAGTGGTGAGTTGTCTCTCCAGAGGAACAGTTATAGTGGTGAGTTGTATCTCCAGAGGAACAGTTATAGTGGTGAGTTGTATCTCCGGAGGAACAGTTATAGTGGTGATTTGTATCTCCAGACAGAGGAACAGTTCTAGTGTTGAGTTGTATCTCCTGACAGAGGAACAGTTATAGTGGTGAGTTGTATCTCCAGACAGAGGAACAGTTATAGTGGTGAGTTGTATCTCCAGACAGAGGAACAGTTATAGTGGTGAGTTGTATCTCCAGACATAGGAACAGTAATAGTGGTGAGTTGTATCTCCAGACAGAGGAACAGTTATAGTGGTGAGTTGTATCTCCAGAGGAACAGTTATAGTGGTGAGTTGTATCTCCAGAGGAACAGTTATAGTGGTGAGTTGTATCTCCAGACAGAGGAACAGTAATAGTGGTGAGTTGTATCTCAATAGAAACAGTTATAGTGGTGAGTTGTCTCTCCAGAGGAACAGTTATAGCGGTGAGTTGTATCTCCAGAGGAACAGTTATAGTGGTGAGTTGTATCTCCAGAGGAACAGTTATAGTGGTGATTTATATCTCGAAACAGAGGAACAGTTCTAGTGTTGAGTTGTATCTCCTGACAGAGGAACAGTTATAGTGGTGAGTTGTATCTCCAGACAGAGGAACAGTTATAACGGTGAGTTGTATCTCCAGACAGAGGAACATTTGAAGTGGTGAGTTGTATCTCCAAAGGAACAGTTATAGTGGTGAGTTGTATCTCCAGAGGAACAGTTATAGTGGTGAGTTGTCTCTCCAGAGGAACAGTTATAGTGGTGAGTTGTATCTCCAGAGGAACAGTTATAGTGGTGAGTTGTATCTCCAGACAGAGGAACAGTTCTAGTGGTGAGTTGTATCTCCTGACAGTGGAACAGTTATAGTGGTGAGTTGTATCTCCAGACAGAGGAACAGTTATAGTGGTGAGTTGTATCTCCAGACAGAGGAACAGTTATAGTGGTGAGTTGTATCTCCAGAGAAACAGTTATAGTGGTGAGTTGTATCTCCAGACAGAGGAACAGTTCTAGTGGTGAGTTGTATCTCCAGACAGAGGAACATTTATAGTGGTGAGTTGTATCCCCAGACAGAGGAACAGTTATAGTGGTGAGTTGTATCTCCAGACAGAGGAACAGTTATAGTGGTGAGTTGTATCTCCAGACAGAGGAACAGTTATAGTGGTGAGTTGTATCTCTAGAGGAACATATATAGTGGTGAGTTGTATCTAAAGAGGAACAATTATAGTGGTGAGTTGTATCTCCAGAGGAACAGTTATAGTGGTGAGTTGTATCTCCAGAGGAACAGTTATAGTGGTGAGTTGTATCTCCAGTGGAACAGATATAGTGGTGAGTTGTATCTCCAGACAGAGGAACAGTTATAGTGGTGAGTTGTATCTCCAGACAGAGGAACAGTTATAGTGGTGAGTTGTATCTCCAGAGGAACAATTATAGTGGTGAGTTATATCTCCAGAGGAAAAGTTATAGTGGTGAGTTGTATCTCCAGAGGAACAGTTATAGTGGTGAGTTGTATCTCCAGAGGCACAGTTATAGTGGTGAGTTGTATCTCCAGAGGAACAGTTATAGTGGTGAGTTGTCTCTCCAGAGGAACAGTTATAGTGGTGAGTTGTCTCTCCAGACAGAGGAACAGTTCTAGTGTTGAGTTGCATCTCCTGACAGAGGAACAGTTATAGTGGTGAGTTGTATCTCCAGACAGAGGAACAGTTATAGCGGTGAGTTGTATCTCCAGACAGAGGAACAGTTGAAGTGGTGAGTTGTATCTCCAGAGGAACAGTTATAGTGGTGTGTTGTATCTCCAGAGGAACAGTTATAGTGGTGAGTTGTATCTCCTTAGGAAGAGTTATAGTTGTGAGTTGTATCTCCAGACAGAGGAACAGTAATAGTGGTGAGTTGTATCTCCAGAGGAACAGTTATAGTGGTGAGTTGTCTCTCCAGAGGAACAGTTATAGTGGTGAGTTGTATCTCCAGAGGAACAGTTATAGTGGTGAGTTGTATCTCCAGACAGAGGAACAGTTATAGTGGTGAGTTGTATCTCCAGACAGAGGAACAGTTATAGTGGTGAGTTGTATCTCCAGAGGAACAGTTATAGTGGTGAGTTCTATCTCCAGACAGAGGAACAGTTCTAGTGGTGAGTTGTATCTCCAGACAGAGGAACATTTATAGTGGTGAGTTGTATCCCCAGACAGAGTAACAGTTATAGTGGTGAGTTGTATCTCCAGACAGAGGAACAGTTATAGTGGTGAGTTGTATCTCCAGACAGAGGAACAGTTATAGTGGTGAGTTGTATCTCCAGACAGAGGAACAGTTATAGTGGTGAGTTGTATCTAAAGAGGAACAGTTATAGTGGTGAGTTGTATCTAAAGAGGAACAGTTATAGTGGTGAGTTGTATCTCCAGAGGAACAGTTATAGTGGTGAGTTGTATCTCCAGAGGAACAGTTATAGTGATGAGTTGTATCTCCAGTGGAACAGTTATAGTGGTGAGTTGTATCTCCAGACAGAGGAACAGTTATAGTGGTGAGTTGTATCTCCAGACAGAGGAACAGTTATAGTGGTGAGTTGTATCTCCAGAGGAACATTTATAGTGGTGAGTTGTATCCCCAGACAGAGTAACAGTTATAGTGGTGAGTTGTATCTCCAGACAGAGGAACAGTTATAGTGGTGAGTTGTATCTCCAGACAGAGGAACAGTTATAGTGGTGAGTTGTATCTCCAGACAGAGGAACAGTTATAGTGGTGAGTTGTATCTAAAGAGGAACAGTTATAGTGGTGAGTTGTATCTCCAGAGGAACAGTTATAGTGGTGAGTTGTATCTCCAGAGGAACAGTTATAGTGGTGAGTTGTATCTCCAGACAGAGGAACAGTAATAGTGGTGAGTTGTATCTCAATAGAAACAGTTATAGTGGTGAGTTGTCTCTCCAGAGGAACAGTTATAGCGGTGAGTTGTATCTCCAGAGGAACAGTTATAGTGGTGAGTTGTATCTCCAGAGGAACAGTTATAGTGGTGATTTATATCTCGAAACAGAGGAACAGTTCTAGTGTTGAGTTGTATCTCCTGACAGAGGAACAGTTATAGTGGTGAGTTGTATCTCCAGACAGAGGAACAGTTATAACGGTGAGTTGTATCTCCAGACAGAGGAACATTTATAGTAGTGAGTTGTATCCCCAGACAGAGTAACAGTTATAGTGGTGAGTTGTATCTCCAGACAGAGGAACAGTTATAGTGGTGAGTTGTATCTCCAGACAGAGGAACAGTTATAGTGGTGAGTTGTATCTAAAGAGGAACAGTTATAGTGGTGAGTTGTATCTCCAGAGGAACAGTTATAGTGGTGAGTTGTATCTCCAGAGGAACAGTTATAGTGGTGAGTTGTATCTCCAGTGGAACAGTTATAGTGGTGAGTTGTATCTCCAGACAGAGGAACAGTTATAGTGGTGAGTTGTATCTCCAGACAGAGGAACAGTTATAGTGGTGAGTTGTATCTCCAGAGGAAAAGTTATAGTGGTGAGTTATATCTCCAGAGGAACAGTTATAGTAGTGAGTTGTATCTCCAGAGGAACAGTTATAGTGGTGAGTTGTATCTCCAGAGGAACAGTTATAGTGGTGAGTTGTATCTCCAGAGGAACAGTTATAGTGGTGAGTTGTATCTCCAGACAGAGGAACAGTAATAGTGGTGAGTTGTATCTCCAGAGGAACAGTTATAGTGGTGAGTTGTCTCTCCAGAGGAACAGTTATAGTGGTGAGTTGTATCTCCAGAGGAACAGTTATAGTGGTGAGTTGTATCTCCGGAGGAACAGTTATAGTGGTGATTTGTATCTCCAGACAGAGGAACAGTTCTAGTGTTGAGTTGTATCTCCTGACAGAGGAACAGTTATAGTGGTGAGTTGTATCTCCAGACAGAGGAACAGTTATAGTGGTGAGTTGTATCTCCAGACAGAGGAACAGTTATAGTGGTGAGTTGTATCTCCAGACATAGGAACAGTAATAGTGGTGAGTTGTATCTCCAGACAGAGGAACAGTTATAGTGGTGAGTTGTATCTCCAGAGGAACAGTTATAGTGGTGAGTTGTATCTCCAGAGGAACAGTTATAGTGGTGAGTTGTATCTCCAGACAGAGGAACAGTAATAGTGGTGAGTTGTATCTCAATAGAAACAGTTATAGTGGTGAGTTGTCTCTCCAGAGGAACAGTTATAGCGGTGAGTTGTATCTCCAGAGGAACAGTTATAGTGGTGAGTTGTATCTCCAGAGGAACAGTTATAGTGGTGATTTATATCTCGAAACAGAGGAACAGTTCTAGTGTTGAGTTGTATCTCCTGACAGAGGAACAGTTATAGTGGTGAGTTGTATCTCCAGACAGAGGAACAGTTATAACGGTGAGTTGTATCTCCAGACAGAGGAACATTTGAAGTGGTGAGTTGTATCTCCAAAGGAACAGTTATAGTGGTGAGTTGTATCTCCAGAGGAACAGTTATAGTGGTGAGTTGTCTCTCCAGAGGAACAGTTATAGTGGTGAGTTGTATCTCCAGAGGAACAGTTATAGTGGTGAGTTGTATCTCCAGACAGAGGAACAGTTCTAGTGGTGAGTTGTATCTCCTGACAGTGGAACAGTTATAGTGGTGAGTTGTATCTCCAGACAGAGGAACAGTTATAGTGGTGAGTTGTATCTCCAGACAGAGGAACAGTTATAGTGGTGAGTTGTATCTCCAGAGAAACAGTTATAGTGGTGAGTTGTATCTCCAGACAGAGGAACAGTTCTAGTGGTGAGTTGTATCTCCAGACAGAGGAACATTTATAGTGGTGAGTTGTATCCCCAGACAGAGGAACAGTTATAGTGGTGAGTTGTATCTCCAGACAGAGGAACAGTTATAGTGGTGAGTTGTATCTCCAGACAGAGGAACAGTTATAGTGGTGAGTTGTATCTCTAGAGGAACATATATAGTGGTGAGTTGTATCTAAAGAGGAACAATTATAGTGGTGAGTTGTATCTCCAGAGGAACAGTTATAGTGGTGAGTTGTATCTCCAGAGGAACAGTTATAGTGGTGAGTTGTATCTCCAGTGGAACAGATATAGTGGTGAGTTGTATCTCCAGACAGAGGAACAGTTATAGTGGTGAGTTGTATCTCCAGACAGAGGAACAGTTATAGTGGTGAGTTGTATCTCCAGAGGAACAATTATAGTGGTGAGTTATATCTCCAGAGGAAAAGTTATAGTGGTGAGTTGTATCTCCAGAGGAACAGTTATAGTGGTGAGTTGTATCTCCAGAGGCACAGTTATAGTGGTGAGTTGTATCTCCAGAGGAACAGTTATAGTGGTGAGTTGTCTCTCCAGAGGAACAGTTATAGTGGTGAGTTGTCTCTCCAGACAGAGGAACAGTTCTAGTGTTGAGTTGCATCTCCTGACAGAGGAACAGTTATAGTGGTGAGTTGTATCTCCAGACAGAGGAACAGTTATAGCGGTGAGTTGTATCTCCAGACAGAGGAACAGTTGAAGTGGTGAGTTGTATCTCCAGAGGAACAGTTATAGTGGTGTGTTGTATCTCCAGAGGAACAGTTATAGTGGTGAGTTGTATCTCCTTAGGAAGAGTTATAGTTGTGAGTTCTATCTCCAGACAGAGGAACAGTAATAGTGGTGAGTTGTATCTCCAGAGGAACAGTTATAGTGGTGAGTTGTCTCTCCAGAGGAACCATTATAGTGGTGAGTTGTATCTCCAGAGGAACAGTTATAGTGGTGAGTTGTATCTCCAGACAGAGGAACAGTTATAGTGGGGAGTTGTATCTCCAGACAGAGGAACAGTTATAGTGGTGAGTTGTATCTCCAGAGGAACAGTTATAGTGGTGAGTTCTATCTCCAGACAGAGGAACAGTTCTAGTGGTGAGTTGTATCTCCAGACAGAGGAACATTTATAGTGGTGAGTTGTATCCCCAGACAGAGTAACAGTTATAGTGGTGAGTTGTATCTCCAGACAGAGGAACAGTTATAGTGGTGAGTTGTATCTCCAGACAGAGGAACAGTTATAGTGGTGAGTTGTATCTCCAGACAGAGGAACAGTTATAGTGGTGAGTTGTATCTAAAGAGGAACAGTTATAGTGGTGAGTTGTATCTAAAGAGGAACAGTTATAGTGGTGAGTTGTATCTCCAGAGGAACAGTTATAGTGGTGAGTTGTATCTCCAGAGGAACAGTTATAGTGATGAGTTGTATCTCCAGTGGAACAGTTATAGTGGTGAGTTGTATCTCCAGACAGAGGAACAGTTATAGTGGTGAGTTGTATCTCCAGACAGAGGAACAGTTATAGTGGTGAGTTGTATCTCCAGAGGAACATTTATAGTGGTGAGTTGTATCCCCAGACAGAGTAACAGTTATAGTGGTGAGTTGTATCTCCAGACAGAGGAACAGTTATAGTGGTGAGTTGTATCTCCAGACAGAGGAACAGTTATAGTGGTGAGTTGTATCTCCAGACAGAGGAACAGTTATAGTGGTGAGTTGTATCTAAAGAGGAACAGTTATAGTGGTGAGTTGTATCTCCAGAGGAACAGTTATAGTGGTGAGTTGTATCTCCAGAGGAACAGTTATAGTGGTGAGTTGTATCTCCAGACAGAGGAACAGTAATAGTGGTGAGTTGTATCTCAATAGAAACAGTTATAGTGGTGAGTTGTCTCTCCAGAGGAACAGTTATAGCGGTGAGTTGTATCTCCAGAGGAACAGTTATAGTGGTGAGTTGTATCTCCAGAGGAACAGTTATAGTGGTGATTTATATCTCGAAACAGAGGAACAGTTCTAGTGTTGAGTTGTATCTCCTGACAGAGGAACAGTTATAGTGGTGAGTTGTATCTCCAGACAGAGGAACAGTTATAACGGTGAGTTGTATCTCCAGACAGAGGAACATTTATAGTAGTGAGTTGTATCCCCAGACAGAGTAACAGTTATAGTGGTGAGTTGTATCTCCAGACAGAGGAACAGTTATAGTGGTGAGTTGTATCTCCAGACAGAGGAACAGTTATAGTGGTGAGTTGTATCTAAAGAGGAACAGTTATAGTGGTGAGTTGTATCTCCAGAGGAACAGTTATAGTGGTGAGTTGTATCTCCAGAGGAACAGTTATAGTGGTGAGTTGTATCTCCAGTGGAACAGTTATAGTGGTGAGTTGTATCTCCAGACAGAGGAACAGTTATAGTGGTGAGTTGTATCTCCAGACAGAGGAACAGTTATAGTGGTGAGTTGTATCTCCAGAGGAAAAGTTATAGTGGTGAGTTATATCTCCAGAGGAACAGTTATAGTAGTGAGTTGTATCTCCAGAGGAACAGTTATAGTGGTGAGTTGTATCTCCAGAGGAACAGTTATAGTGGTGAGTTGTATCTCCAGAGGAACAGTTATAGTGGTGAGTTGTATCTCCAGACAGAGGAACAGTAATAGTGGTGAGTTGTATCTCCAGAGGAACAGTTATAGTGGTGAGTTGTCTCTCCAGAGGAACAGTTATAGTGGTGAGTTGTATCTCCAGAGGAACAGTTATAGTGGTGAGTTGTATCTCCGGAGGAACAGTTATAGTGGTGATTTGTATCTCCAGACAGAGGAACAGTTCTAGTGTTGAGTTGTATCTCCTGACAGAGGAACAGTTATAGTGGTGAGTTGTATCTCCAGACAGAGGAACAGTTATAGTGGTGAGTTGTATCTCCAGACAGAGGAACAGTTATAGTGGTGAGTTGTATCTCCAGACATAGGAACAGTAATAGTGGTGAGTTGTATCTCCAGACAGAGGAACAGTTATAGTGGTGAGTTGTATCTCCAGAGGAACAGTTATAGTGGTGAGTTGTATCTCCAGAGGAACAGTTATAGTGGTGAGTTGTATCTCCAGACAGAGGAACAGTAATAGTGGTGAGTTGTATCTCAATAGAAACAGTTATAGTGGTGAGTTGTCTCTCCAGAGGAACAGTTATAGCGGTGAGTTGTATCTCCAGAGGAACAGTTATAGTGGTGAGTTGTATCTCCAGAGGAACAGTTATAGTGGTGATTTATATCTCGAAACAGAGGAACAGTTCTAGTGTTGAGTTGTATCTCCTGACAGAGGAACAGTTATAGTGGTGAGTTGTATCTCCAGACAGAGGAACAGTTATAACGGTGAGTTGTATCTCCAGACAGAGGAACATTTGAAGTGGTGAGTTGTATCTCCAAAGGAACAGTTATAGTGGTGAGTTGTATCTCCAGAGGAACAGTTATAGTGGTGAGTTGTCTCTCCAGAGGAACAGTTATAGTGGTGAGTTGTATCTCCAGAGGAACAGTTATAGTGGTGAGTTGTATCTCCAGACAGAGGAACAGTTCTAGTGGTGAGTTGTATCTCCTGACAGTGGAACAGTTATAGTGGTGAGTTGTATCTCCAGACAGAGGAACAGTTATAGTGGTGAGTTGTATCTCCAGACAGAGGAACAGTTATAGTGGTGAGTTGTATCTCCAGAGAAACAGTTATAGTGGTGAGTTGTATCTCCAGACAGAGGAACAGTTCTAGTGGTGAGTTGTATCTCCAGACAGAGGAACATTTATAGTGGTGAGTTGTATCCCCAGACAGAGGAACAGTTATAGTGGTGAGTTGTATCTCCAGACAGAGGAACAGTTATAGTGGTGAGTTGTATCTCCAGACAGAGGAACAGTTATAGTGGTGAGTTGTATCTCTAGAGGAACATATATAGTGGTGAGTTGTATCTAAAGAGGAACAATTATAGTGGTGAGTTGTATCTCCAGAGGAACAGTTATAGTGGTGAGTTGTATCTCCAGAGGAACAGTTATAGTGGTGAGTTGTATCTCCAGTGGAACAGATATAGTGGTGAGTTGTATCTCCAGACAGAGGAACAGTTATAGTGGTGAGTTGTATCTCCAGACAGAGGAACAGTTATAGTGGTGAGTTGTATCTCCAGAGGAACAATTATAGTGGTGAGTTATATCTCCAGAGGAAAAGTTATAGTGGTGAGTTGTATCTCCAGAGGAACAGTTATAGTGGTGAGTTGTATCTCCAGAGGCACAGTTATAGTGGTGAGTTGTATCTCCAGAGGAACAGTTATAGTGGTGAGTTGTCTCTCCAGAGGAACAGTTATAGTGGTGAGTTGTCTCTCCAGACAGAGGAACAGTTCTAGTGTTGAGTTGCATCTCCTGACAGAGGAACAGTTATAGTGGTGAGTTGTATCTCCAGACAGAGGAACAGTTATAGCGGTGAGTTGTATCTCCAGACAGAGGAACAGTTGAAGTGGTGAGTTGTATCTCCAGAGGAACAGTTATAGTGGTGTGTTGTATCTCCAGAGGAACAGTTATAGTGGTGAGTTGTATCTCCTTAGGAAGAGTTATAGTTGTGAGTTGTATCTCCAGACAGAGGAACAGTAATAGTGGTGAGTTGTATCTCCAGAGGAACAGTTATAGTGGTGAGTTGTCTCTCCAGAGGAACAGTTATAGTGGTGAGTTGTATCTCCAGAGGAACAGTTATAGTGGTGAGTTGTATCTCCAGACAGAGGAACAGTTATAGTGGGGAGTTGTATCTCCAGACAGAGGAACAGTTACAGTGGTGAGTTGTATCTCCAGAGGAACAGTTATAGTGGTGAGTTCTATCTCCAGACAGAGGAACAGTTCTAGTGGTGAGTTGTATCTCCAGACAGAGGAACATTTATAGTGGTGAGTTGTATCCCCAGACAGAGTAACAGTTATAGTGGTGAGTTGTATCTCCAGACAGAGGAACAGTTATAGTGGTGAGTTGTATCTCCAGACAGAGGAACAGTTATAGTGGTGAGTTGTATCTCCAGACAGAGGAACAGTTATAGTGGTGAGTTGTATCTAAAGAGGAACAGTTATAGTGGTGAGTTGTATCTAAAGAGGAACAGTTATAGTGGTGAGTTGTATCTCCAGAGGAACAGTTATAGTGGTGAGTTGTATCTCCAGAGGAACAGTTATAGTGATGAGTTGTATCTCCAGTGGAACAGTTATAGTGGTGAGTTGTATCTCCAGACAGAGGAACAGTTATAGTGGTGAGTTGTATCTCCAGACAGAGGAACAGTTATAGTGGTGAGTTGTATCTCCAGAGGAACATTTATAGTGGTGAGTTGTATCCCCAGACAGAGTAACAGTTATAGTGGTGAGTTGTATCTCCAGACAGAGGAACAGTTATAGTGGTGAGTTGTATCTCCAGACAGAGGAACAGTTATAGTGGTGAGTTGTATCTCCAGACAGAGGAACAGTTATAGTGGTGAGTTGTATCTAAAGAGGAACAGTTATAGTGGTGAGTTGTATCTCCAGAGGAACAGTTATAGTGGTGAGTTGTATCTCCAGAGGAACAGTTATAGTGGTGAGTTGTATCTCCAGACAGAGGAACAGTAATAGTGGTGAGTTGTATCTCAATAGAAACAGTTATAGTGGTGAGTTGTCTCTCCAGAGGAACAGTTATAGCGGTGAGTTGTATCTCCAGAGGAACAGTTATAGTGGTGAGTTGTATCTCCAGAGGAACAGTTATAGTGGTGATTTATATCTCGAAACAGAGGAACAGTTCTAGTGTTGAGTTGTATCTCCTGACAGAGGAACAGTTATAGTGGTGAGTTGTATCTCCAGACAGAGGAACAGTTATAACGGTGAGTTGTATCTCCAGACAGAGGAACATTTGAAGTGGTGAGTTGTATCTCCAAAGGAACAGTTATAGTGGTGAGTTGTATCTCCAGAGGAACAGTTATAGTGGTGAGTTGTATCTCCTTAGGAACAGTTATAGTTGTGAGTTGTATCTCCAGACAGAGGAACAGTAATAGTGGTGAGTTGTATCTCCAGAGGAACAGTTATAGTGGTAAGTTGTCTCTCCAGAGGAACAGTTATAGTGGTGAGTTGTATCTCCAGACAGAGGAACAGTTCTAGTGGTGAGTTGTATCTCCTGACACAGAAACAGTTATAGTGGTGAGTTGTATCTCCAGATAGAGGGACAGTTATAGTGGTGAGTTGTATCTCCAGAGGAACAGTTATAGTGGTGAGTTCTATCTCCAGACAGAGGAACAGTAATAGTGGTGAGTTGTATCTCCAGACAGAGGAACATTTATAGTGGTGAGTTGTATCCCCAGACAGAGGAACAGTTATAGTGGTAAGTTGTATCTCCAGAAAGAGGAACAGTTATAGTGGTGAGTTGTATCTCCAGACAGAGGTACAGTTATAGTGGTGAGTTGTATCTCTAGAGCAACAGTTATAGTGGTGAGTTGTATCTAAAGAGGAACAGTTATAGTGGTGAGTTGTATCTCCAGAGGAACAGTTATAGTGGTGAGTTGTATCTCCAGAGGAACAGTTATAGTGGTGAGTTGTATCTCCAGTGGAACAGTTATAGTGGTGAGTTGTATCTCCAGACAGAGGAACAGTTATAGTGGTGAGTTGTATCTCCAGACAGAGGAACAGTTATAGTGGTGAGTTGTATCTCCAGACAGAGGAACAGTTGAAGTGGTGAGTTGTATCTCCAGAGGAACAGTTATAGTGGTGTGTTGTATCTCCAGAGGAACAGTTATAGTGGTGAGTTGTATCTCCTTAGGAAGAGTTATAGTTGTGAGTTGTATCTCCAGACAGAGGAACAGTAATAGTGGTGAGTTGTATCTCCAGAGGAACAGTTATAGTGGTGAGTTGTCTCTCCAGAGGAACAGTTATAGTGGTGAGTTGTATCTCCAGAGGAACAGTTATAGTGGTGAGTTGTATCTCCAGACAGAGGAACACTTATAGTGGGGAGTTGTATCTCCAGACAGAGGAACAGTTATAGTGGTGAGTTGTATCTCCAGAGGAACAGTTATAGTGGTGAGTTCTATCTCCAGACAGAGGAACAGTTCTAGTGGTGAGTTGTATCTCCAGACAGAGGAACATTTATAGTGGTGAGTTGTATCCCCAGACAGAGTAACAGTTATAGTGGTGAGTTGTATCTCCAGACAGAGGAACAGTTATAGTGGTGAGTTGTATCTCCAGACAGAGGAACAGTTATAGTGGTGAGTTGTATCTCCAGACAGAGGAACAGTTATAGTGGTGAGTTGTATCTAAAGAGGAACAGTTATAGTGGTGAGTTGTATCTAAAGAGGAACAGTTATAGTGGTGAGTTGTATCTCCAGAGGAACAGTTATAGTGGTGAGTTGTATCTCCAGAGGAACAGTTATAGTGATGAGTTGTATCTCCAGTGGAACAGTTATAGTGGTGAGTTGTATCTCCAGACAGAGGAACAGTTATAGTGGTGAGTTGTATCTCCAGACAGAGGAACAGTTATAGTGGTGAGTTGTATCTCCAGAGGAACATTTATAGTGGTGAGTTGTATCCCCAGACAGAGTAACAGTTATAGTGGTGAGTTGTATCTCCAGACAGAGGAACAGTTATAGTGGTGAGTTGTATCTCCAGACAGAGGAACAGTTATAGTGGTGAGTTGTATCTCCAGACAGAGGAACAGTTATAGTGGTGAGTTGTATCTAAAGAGGAACAGTTATAGTGGTGAGTTGTATCTCCAGAGGAACAGTTATAGTGGTGAGTTGTATCTCCAGAGGAACAGTTATAGTGGTAAGTTGTCTCTCCAGAGGAACAGTTATAGTGGTGAGTTGTATCTCCAGACAGAGGAACAGTTCTAGTGGTGAGTTGTATCTCCTGACACAGGAACAGTTATAGTGGTGAGTTGTATCTCCAGATAGAGGGACAGTTATAGTGGTGAGTTGTATCTCCAGAGGAACAGTTATAGTGGTGAGTTCTATCTCCAGACAGAGGAACAGTAATAGTGGTGAGTTGTATCTCCAGACAGAGGAACATTTATAGTGGTGAGTTGTATCCCCAGACAGAGGAACAGTTATAGTGGTGAGTTGTATCTCCAGACAGAGGAACAGTTATAGTGGTGAGTTGTATCTCTAGAGCAACAGTTATAGTGGTGAGTTGTATCTAAAGAGGAACAGTTATAGTGGTGAGTTGTATCTCCAGAGGAACAGTTATAGTGGTGAGTTGTATCTCCAGAGGAACAGTTATAGTGGTGAGTTGTATCTCCAGTGGAACAGTTATAGTGGTGAGTTGTATCTCCAGACAGAGGAACAGTTATAGTGGTGAGTTGTATCTCCAGAGGAACAGTTTTAGTGGTGAGTTGTCTCTCCAGAGGAATAGTTATAGTGGTGATTTGTATCTCCAGACAGAGGAACAGTTCTAGTGTTGAGTTGTATCTCCTGACAGAGGAACAGTTATAGTGGTGAGTTGTATCTCCAGACAGAGGAACAGTTATAACGGTGAGTTGTATCTCCAGACAGAGGAACATTTGAAGTGGTGAGTTGTATCTCCAGAGGAACAGTTATAGTGGTGAGTTGTATCTCCAGAGGAACAGTTATAGTGGTGAGTTGTATCTCCTTAGGAACAGTTATAGTTGTGAGTTGTATCTCCAGACAGAGGAACAGTAATAGTGGTGAGTTGTATCTCCAGAGGAACAGTTATAGTGGTGAGTTGTATCTCCAGAGGAACAGTTATAGTGGTGAGTTGTATCTCCAGACAGAGGAACAGTTATAGTGGTGAGTTGTCTCTCCAGAGGAACAGTTATAGTGGTGAGTTGTATCTCCAGAGGAACAGTTATAGTGGTGAGTTGTATCTCCGGAAGGACAGTTATAGTGGTGATTTGTATCTCCAGACAGAGGAACAGTTCTAGTGTTGAGTTGTATCTCCTGACAGAGGAACAGTTATAGTGGTGAGTTGTATCTCCAGACAGAGGAACAGTTATAGTGGTGAGTTGTATCTCCAGACAGAGGAACAGTTATATTGGTGAGTTGTATCTCCAGACAGAGGAACAGTAATAGTGGTGAGTTGTATCTCCAGAGGAACAGTTATAGTGGTGAGTTGTATCTCCAGACAGAGGAACAGTTATAGTGGTGAGTTGTATCTCCAGAGGAACAGTTATAGTGGTGAGTTGTATCTCCAGAGGAACAGTTATAGTGGTGAGTTGTATCTCCAGACAGAGGAACAGTTCTAGTGGTGAGTTGTATCTCCTGACAGAGGAACAGTTATAGTGGTGAGTTGTATCTCCAGACAGAGGAACAGTTATAGTGGTGAGTTGTATGTCCAGAGGAACAGTTATAGTGGTGAGTTGTATCTCCAGAGGAACAGTGATATTGGTGAGTTGTATCTCCATACAGAGGAACAGTTCTAGTGGTGAGTTGTATCTCCTGACAGAGGAACAGTTATAGTGGTGAGTTGTATCTCCAGACAGAGGAACAGTTATAGTGGTGAGTTGTATCTCCAGACGAACAGTTATAGTGGTGAGTTGTATTTCCAGAGGAGCAATTATAGTGGTGAGTTGTATCTCCAGAGGAACAGTTATAGTGGTGAGATGTATCTCCAGACATAGGATCTACTTGTTGTATTTGATTTAACCTTTCGCTTTTACGGCGAAAGCATAAATTTAGAGTATGTTAGGACAGTACATTTACAAGAGTTGTGTGTAATGTTTTGTCAATTCAAAGACAGGGTCACCAAAACCATAAAACCAGCTAAAATGATGCACTAACCTTTTACAATCTCCATCAGATGACACTCCTAGGACATTATGTTAGACAATGCATGCATTTTTAGTTCTATCAAGTTCATATTTATATCCAAAAACAGCGTTTCACTATGGCATTGATGTTGAGGAAATCGTTTCCCTCCAATAACCGGCAGTCAAGTCAGCGTCACAAATTAAATAATTAAAATTAGAAAACATTGGTAAAATATTATATTGTCATTTAAAGAATTATAGATTTACATCTCTTGAACGCAATCAACTTGCCAGATTTAAAAATAACCTTACTGGGAAATCACACTTTGCAATAATCTGAGCACTGCGGCCAGAAAAATACGCGTTGCGATACAGACTAGACGTCATGTTGGGGAGATCTAAAATCGAAAATACTATGTAAATAATCCATTACCTTTGATTCTCTTCATCAGATGTCACTTCCAGGTATCACAGGTCCATAACGAATGTAGTTTTGTTCAAAAAAGCTCATCATTTATGTCCAAAAATCTCCGTCTTGTTAGCACATGATCTAAGCCAGCCGGACTTCTCGTCATGAACGAGGGGAAAAAATATATTTACGTTCGTTCAAACATGTCAAACGTTGTATAGCATAAATCATTAGGGCCTTTTTAACCAGAACATGAATAATATTCAAGGTGGACGAATGCATACTCTTTTATAACGTATTGGAACGAGGGTACCCAACATGAACTCGCGCGCAAGGTGTCTAATGGGACATCATCGTTCCATGGCTCTTGTTCGGTCAGATCTCCCTCCAGAAGACTCAAAACACTTTGTAAAGGCTGGTGACATCTAGTGGAAGCAATAGGAAGTGCCAAAATATTCCTCAGCCCCTGTGTTTTTCAATGGGATAGGTTTAAAGGTAATACAACACATCAGGTATCCACTTCCTGTCAGAAAATG
Organism: Salmo salar; assembly: GCF_905237065.1. Lineage (NCBI taxonomy): Eukaryota > Metazoa > Chordata > Actinopteri > Salmoniformes > Salmonidae > Salmo > Salmo salar. The sequence continues at coordinate 185,475 of NW_025550959.1, read as the reverse complement.
TCTCAGGGTTTTGCCTGCCAAATGAGTTCTGTTATACTCACAGACACCATTCAAACAGTTTTAGAAACTTTAGAGTGTTTTCTATCCATATATAATAAGTATATGCATATTCTAGTTACTGGGTAGGATTAGTAACCAGATTAAATCGGGTACATTTTTTTTATCCAGACGTGCAAATGCTGCCCCCTAGCCCTAACATGATCTGTTTATAAAAGTGACGGAGGACCATGTCTCACCTGTCACTTGTACAGAAAAGGTGGAGAAACACTGTACTATTCTGCCCCTGACAGCTGTCAGCACTACTACCTGTGTCTTGGTAGGGTCAGTTGGGTCAGGAAAAATTGTGTGTGTGTGTGTGTGTGTGTGTGTGTGTGTGTGTGTGTGTGTGTGTGTTGGGTTGGTGGCCAGCTTCGGCGGGGGTAGGGGGATGGTGAGTTGGTGGTGGGCGCATTGATTTGGGTTGGTGTGGTCAAAATGCCAGGGCCAGATTATTGTCCCATTCTTCCCCTGATAATTACATTAACTACAGTCAGAAATCTGCCTCTCTTTTCCAATTACCTTTTGGAGGTTTAGTAGAGACCGTCTCTGAAGGCAGTGACGACAGCATTTTTCAGACTAAATTGTCCACAATTAATTCAGTATGTTATAAAAGGGGACAAAGTATATCAGTGAGGGAAGGAGGGGGAGGAAGAAGTGGGGGTGAGGGAGGGAGAAGACGGGGTGAGGGAGGGAAAGAGGGAGAGAGAGAGAGAGAGAGAGAGAGAGAGAGGCAGAGACAGAGGCAGAGGCAGAGGCACAGACAGAGACAGAGACAGAGGCAGAGGCAGAGGTAGAGGCAGATACAGAGGCAGAGGCAGAGACAGAGGCAGAGGCAGAGGCAGAGGCAGAGACAGAGACAGAGACAGAGACAGAGACAGAGGCAGAGAGCAGAGACAGAGACAGAGACAGAGACAGAGAGCAGGCCAGACCATAGCAGGTGGTCCCATCAACATCTAACCTGCTGTAATGGATTCTGTTCATTACAGACTGTGCTGCCTATTCTACCACCTGGTACACACTCACTCACACACACACACACACACACACACACACACACACACACACACACACACACACACACACACACACACACACACACACACACACACACACACACACACACACACACACACACACACACACACAGTACCGCCTGGCTAGGGACCTGCACACCCATCTATCCCTGTCAGCCCGATGATGTGTCACTGACAAAACCTTCTTTAGGCCATTAATTAATAGGAGGGGTTTAACTCAGCACGGCAGCACGCAACCCTGAACACACACACACACACACACACACACACACACAGGGACACACACACACACACACACAAGGACACACACACACACACACGCACACACATGCACCCTGAGCCCAGCGTTCATTAGGGCTCTTCATGAGCTATAGCTCACTCCACAAATACATTGCTATACAACTAAAGAGTCTTTCCAGAAACACATCACACCTACAGTATCACCCTCAGAGAATGACCCCACAGCCATCATCACCACAGAACAGTCCTCTCTACAATAAAACCACAGAACAGTCCTCTCTACAATAACACCATAGAACAGTCCTCTCTACAATAAAACCACAGAACAGTCCTCTCTACAATAAAACCATAGAACAGTACTCTCTACAATAAAACCACAGAACAGTCCTCTCAACTATAAAACCATAGAAGTCTCTCTTCAATACCACCATAGAACATTCCTCTCTACAATAAAACCACAGAACAGTCTCTCTACAATAAAACCATAGAACAGTCCTCTCTATAATAAAACCACAGAACAGTCCTCTCTATAATACCACCACAGAACAGTCCTCTCTACAATAAAAATATAGAACAGTCCTCTCTACAATACCACCACAGAACAGTCCTCTCTACAATAAAACCACAGAACAGTCCTCTCTACAATACCACCATATAAATGTCCTCTCTACAATACCACCATAGAACAGTCCTCTCTACAATAAAACCATAGAACAGTCCTCTCTACAATAAAACCATAGAACAGTACTCTCTACAATACCACCATAGAACAGTCCTCTCTACAATAAAACCATAGAACAGTCTCTCTACAATAATACCATAGAACAGTCCTCTCTCCAATAAAACCATAGAACAGTCCTCTCTACAATAAAACCATGGAACAGTCCTCTCTACAATAAAACCACAGAACAGTCCTCTCTACAATACCACCATAGAACAGTCCTCTCTACAATAAAACCATAGAACAGTCCTCTCTACAATAAAACCATAGAACAGTCCTCTCTACAATAAAACCATAGAAGTCTCTCTACAATACCACCACAGAACAGTCCTCTCTACAATAACACCATAGAACAGTCCTCTCTACAATAAAACCACAGAACAGTCCTCTCTACAATAAAACCATAGAACAGTACTCTCTACAATAAAACCACAGAACAGTCCTCTCAACTATAAAACCATAGAAGTCTCTCTTCAATACCACCATAGAACATTCCTCTCTACAATAAAACCACAGAACAGTCTCTCTACAATAAAACCATAGAACAGTCCTCTCTATAATAAAACCACAGAACAGTCCTCTCTATAATACCACCACAGAACAGTCCTCTCTACAATAAAAATATAGAACAGTCCTCTCTACAATACCACCACAGAACAGTCCTCTCTACAATAAAACCACAGAACAGTCCTCTCTACAATACCACCATATAAATGTCCTCTCTACAATACCACCATAGAACAGTCCTCTCTACAATAAAACCATAGAACAGTCCTCTCTACAATAAAACCATAGAACAGTACTCTCTACAATACCACCATAGAACAGTCCTCTCTACAATAAAACCATAGAACAGTCTCTCTACAATAATACCATAGAACAGTCCTCTCTCCAATAAAACCATAGAACAGTCCTCTCTACAATAAAACCATGGAACAGTCCTCTCTACAATAAAACCACAGAACAGTCCTCTCTACAATACCACCATAGAACAGTCCTCTCTACAATAAAACCATAGAACAGTCCTCTCTACAATAAAACCATAGAACAGTCCTCTCTACAATAAAACCATAGAAGTCTCTCTACAATACCACCACAGAACAGTCCTCTCTACAATGCCACCATAGAACAGTCCTCTCTACAAAAAACCATAGAACAGTCCTCTCTACAATACCACCATAGAACAGTCCTCTCTACTATAAAACCATAGAACAGTCCTCTCTACAATGCCACCATAGAACAGTCCTCTCTACAATAAAACCATAGAACAGTCCTATCTACAATAAAACCATAGAACAGTCCTCTCTACAATAAAACCATAGAACATTCCTCTCTACAATAAAACCATAGAACAGTCCTCTCTACAATACCACCATAGAACAGTCCTCTTTACAATAAAACCACAGAACAGTCCTCTCTACTATAAAACCATAGAACAGTCCTCTCTACAATAAAACCATAGAACAGTCCTCTCTACAATAAAACCATAGAACAGTCCTCTCTACAATAAAACCATAGAACAGTCCTCTCTACAATGCCACCATAGAACAGTCCTCTCTACAATAAAACCATAGAACAGTCCTCTCTACAATGCCACCATAGTTTTGAGAATGACACAAATATTAATTTTCACAAAGTCTGCTGCTTCAATTTGTATGATGACAATTTTGCATACACTCCACAATGTTATGAAGAGTGATCAGATGAATTGCAATTAATTGCAAAGTCCCTCTTTGCCATGCAAATGAACTGAATCCCCCAAAAAAACATTTCCACTGCATTTTAGCCCTGCCACAAAAGGACCAGCTGACATCATGTCAGTGATTATCTCGTTAACACAGGTGTGAGTGTTGACGAGGACAAGGCTGGAGATCACTCTGTCATGCTGATTGAGTTCGAATATCCTTCTTCACATTCTGTGTTTACATCCTGTTTGATATCTTGCTTCACATTCTGTGTTTATATCCTGTTTCACATTCTGTGTTTACATCCTGTTTGATATCCTGCTTCACATTCTGTGTTTATATCCTGTTTGATTTCCTGCTTCACATTCTGTGTTTATATCCTGTTTGATTTCCTGCTTCACATTCTGTGTTTATACCCTGTTTGATTTCCTGCTTCACATTCTGTGTTTATATCCTGTTTGATGTACTGCTTCACATTCTGTGTTTATATCCTGTTTGATATACTACTTCCTATTCTGTGTTTATATCCTGTTTGATATCCTACTTCCTATTCTGTGTTTATATCCTCTTTGATATCCTACTTCCTATTCTGTGTTTACATCCTGTTTCATTTTTCTGTTTAATTTGTGGTTTGACGGAAAAAGCCCCAGTTAATCTCCCAAATGACATCATAATGCCTACGTAGTGCTCTACTTTCGACCAGAGCCCTATGGTCAAAGGGTAGAGGATAGTGTGCCATTTGGAAGGCATCGTCAGTCATTAATACATCGTAGTACTCTCCATGTCTTCTGGGGCAGAGGGAGTTCTTCACTCCTATCCCTCCTCCCCAGTTATGTTAATCCAACTGCACATCAAAAGTCATTTGCCAACATCACTCGCAAGGCTGCCTTGTAAATACATGTTATTATATGCAAGCAACCTTGATAAGCGGACGACTCCCCGTTGTATCTTAACCCCACCCCCCATGTACGGCACGCTCTGATGTGAAGACTTAATCAAAAATAAAAAAAACTTGTTTACTTACAGTACGAGCAAGAAAAACATTTGGTGTGTTGTTGTTTTTTAATCAGTTTTTCTCTGTGCGTAGGTTGCTATTTTAGGGGTGGGAATGAGACTGAAGTGGAGGAAAACATTGTTAACTTGTTTGACTGAAACTAAACACTAACTAGTTACAATACAACTGACTGTCTGTGTTATTTCAGGCTGTGTGATTCATGGTGTAATTCTGACTGTTATTTCAGGCTGTGTGATACATCGTGTAATTCTGCCTGTTATTTCAGGCTGTGTGATACATGGTGTAATTCTGCATGTTATTACCTTTTTTACATAACTATTCACACCCTTTGCTATGGGACTCGAAATTGAGCTCAGGTGCATCCTGTTTCCATTGACCAACCTTGAGATTTTTCTACAACTTGATTGGAGTCCACCTGTGGTGACTTAAATTGATTGGACATGATTTGGAGAGGCACACACCTGTCTTTATAAGGTCCCACTGATGGCAGTGCATGTCAGAGCAAAAACCAAGCCGTGAGGTTGAAGGAATTGTCCATAGAGCTCTCTGAGACAGGATTGTGTCGAAGCACAAATCTGGGGAATGATACCAAAACATTTCTCCATCATTCTTAAATGGAAGAAGTTTGGAGCCAGCAAGACTCTTCCTAGATCTGGCCGCCCGGCCAAACTGAGCAATCGGGGGAGAAGAGCCTTGGTCAGGGAGGTGACTAAGAACACGATGGTCACTCTGACAGAGCTCTAGAGTTCCTCTGTGGAGATGGGAGAACCTTCCAGAAGTATAACCATCTCTGCAGTACTCCACCAATCAGGCCTTTATGGTAGAGGGGCTATACGGAAGCCACTCCTCAGTAAAAGGTACATGACAGTCCATTTGGAGCTTTCCAAGAGGACTCTGACCATGACAAACAATACTCTCTGGTCTGATGAAACCAAGATTGAACTATTGGCCTGAATGCTAAGCATCACATCTGGAGGAAACCTGGCACCATCCCTACAGTGAAGCATGGTGGTGGCAGCATTATGGTGTAGGGATGCTTTGTCCTTGAGTGGCCCTGCCAGATACCGGACTTGAACCTAATCGAACATCTCTGGAGAGACCTGAAAATAGCTGTGCAGCAACGCTCCCCATCCATCCTGACAGAACTTGAGAGGATCTGCAGAGAAGAATGGGAGAAACTCCCCAAATACAGGTGTGACAAGATTCTAGCGTCAAACCCAAGACTCAAGGCTGTAATCGCTGCCACAGGTGCTTCAAGAAAGTACTGAGTAAAGGGTCTGAATACTTACGTAAATGTGCTATTGTGCATTTTTTTTATAAATTTGCCTAAAATTTCGAAAAACCTGTTTTTGCTTTGTCATTATGGGGTATTGTGTGTAGATTGATGAGGGGGAAAAAAACAGTTTAATACATTTTAGAATAAAGCTGTAATGTAACAACATGTGGAAAAAGTCTATGTGTCTGTCACGTCCTGACCAGTAAAGGGGTTGTTTGTTATTATAGTTTGGTCAGGGCGTGGCAGGGGGTGTTTGTTTTATGTGTTTCTGGGTTTTTTGGTTAATGTTCTATGTTAGTATATTTCTATGTTCGTTCTAGTTTTTTAATTTCTATGTTTAGTTTATTGGGTTGACCTTCAATTGGAGGCAACTGTTCCTCGTTTCCTCTAATTGAAGGTCCTATTTAGTAGGGGTGTTTTTCCGTGGGTTTTTGTGGGTAGTTGTTCCTGGTATAGTGTTGTGCCTTACAGGACTGTTAGCGTCTTCGTCATTGTTTGTTATTTGGTTTTTCTGTGTTCACGTTTTCTTCACAATAAATAAGAAGATGAGTTTACACATCCCGCTGCGCCTTGGTCCCATCTTTACGACGACCATGACAGTGTCTGAATACTGTCTGAATACGGTCTGAATACTGTCTGAATACTGTCTGAATACTGTCCGAATGTCCTGTACATGGTGCAATCTCTTCTTGATGTTGAACTCAAATGTGATCATTTATGTAACTACACAAAGTCACAAAGATTCAGTGTGAGAAGTGTTTATCCTGGACTCCACATCAGATATTCCAGGGGATGACAGTAAAGCCTCTCCTACTCTGCCGAGACATCTGCAACATATTGAAGTTGTATTGTTTGTCCTGTGCGTGTGACGACGACACCAGTCTGTATCACACAGTGTTATAATGATAGTGATTCCTGCCTGCCGGAGGGGCGTCTACTGATTAAAGAATCTAAACATGAAAAGAGAGAAGAGAACAGCAAAGCAGAGCATTCCAAATGGCACCCTATTCCCTACATAGGGCACTACTTTAGACCCTATTCCCTACATAGGGCACTACTTTAGTCTGTCTGTCTGTCTGTCTGTCTGTCTGTCTGTCTGTCTGTCTGTCTGTCTGTCTGTCTGTCTGTCTGTCTGTCTGTCTGTCTGTCTGTCTGTCTGTCTGTCTGTCTGTCTGTCTGTCTGTCTGTCTGTCTGTCTGTCTGTGTCTCTCGGTCTCTGACTCGCTCTCTCTCTCTGTCTCTCTCGGTCTCTGTCTCTCTCTCTGTCTCTCGCTCTGTCTCTCGCTCTGTCTCTCTCTCTCATTCTGTCCCTCTCTCTCTCTTTCTCGCTCTCTGTCTGTCTGTCTCCCCCATGTGCCCTGGTCTAAAGTAGTGCTCTATATAGGTAATATGAAGCCATTTGTGACTCAGTAGGACTCATATAAGAGGAATGCGACCGCAAGGAAACAATTGCCTTGAAGGATGAAACCGTCCTGCTTGTCCAATAAGGCATGCTGTGTATCAGGCTTTATGAAAGACTAATGGGTTCCTGCCGAGAAGTAGATTACAAACCTTGGTGCTTTGACCACAACGGTTAATACAACAGAAAAAAAGGCTAAATTTGAGACTATGTGCATCCTAAATGACACCCTATTCCCTATATACACTTAGAAAAAAAGGGTTCTTCAGCTGTCCCCATAGGAGATCCCTTTTTGGTTCCAGGTAGAAAACTTTTTGGTTCCAGGTAGAACCCTTTTTGGTTCCAGGTAGATCCCTTGTTTGTTTCAATGTAGAACACTCTGTGAAAAGGGTTCTACATGGAACCTGAAGAGTTCTATCTGGAACCTAAATGGGTTCTCCTATTGGTTCTCCTATGGGTTCTCCTATGGGTTCTCCCATGGGGACACTGAATAACCCTTTTAGGTTCTAGACAGTACCCTTATTTTCTCAGAGTGTAGGGAACTACTTTTGAACAGGGCCCTCGGTAGGAACCAGAGAGAAAAGAGAAAGAGAGAGTCACTGGGTCTCGGCAAAAAGTAGTGCACTACATAGGGAATAGGGGGCCATCTCACTGGTTCAAAGTAGTGCACTATATAGGGAATAGGGGGCCATCTCGCTGGTTCAAAGTAGTGCACTATATAGGGAATAGGGGGCCATCTTGCTGGTTCAAATTAGTGCACTACATAGGGAATAGGGGGCCATTTGGCTGGTCGAAAGTAGTCCACTATATAGGGAATAGGGGGCCATTTGGCTGGTCTAAAGTAGTGCACTATATAAGGAATAGGGGGCCATTTGGGATGGATTTCCATTTGTGTCTGAGCTGATAAATCCTTGGATGATTGATGCCTTGCATACGGCAACGTTAATACAGGGTTCACATCCTTTCTAACTGAATACGTTGTCCTTGGAGACCAAATCTGTCCCTAAGAATTATACTTCACTGTCTGATTTCATTACAGTCTGATTTCATTACAGTCTGATTTCACTACTGTCTGATTTCACTACTGTCTGATTTCATTACTGTCTGATTTCATTACTGTCTGATTGCTTTACCGTCTGATTTCATTACAGTCTGATTTCATTACTGTCTGATTTCATTACAGTCTGATTTCATTGTTGTCTGATTTCGCTACTGTCTGATTTCATTACTGTCTGATTTCATTACTGTCTGATGTCATTTCTGTCTGTCTGTTGGTCTCTGTTTCTGTCTGTTTATCAGTTTCTCTCTGTCTCTCTGTCTCCCTCCTTCTCTCTCTCTCTATCCGTCTCTCTCTCTGTCTCTCTCTGTCTCCCTCCTTCTCTCTCTATCCGTCTCCCTCCTCTCTCTCTCTCTCTCTCTCTCTCTCTCTCTCTCTATCCGTCTCCCTCTGTCACTCCGTCTCTCTCTCTCTCTCTATCTCTCTCCGTCACTTTCTGTCACTCTGTCTCTCTCTTTCGCTCTCACTCCGTCTCGCTCCCTCTGTCTGTCTCTCCGTCAATTTCTGTCACTCCGTCTCTCTTTCGCTCTCTCTCTGTCACTTTCTGTCACTCCGTCTCTCTCTTTCGCTCTCACTCCGTCTCGCTCCCTCTGTCTGTCTCTCCGTCAATTTCTGTCACTCCGTCTCTCTCTTTCGCTCTCTCTCCGTCACTTTCTGTCCCTCCGTCTATCTCTCTCTCCCTCTCTCTCTCCCTCTCTCTCTCTCCCTCTCTCCCTCTCTCTCTCTCCATCTATATTTCTGTCCATCTCTTTCTCTCTGTTTTTTCTCTCTCATGAGAGATATTAGGTACAGTAAGTACTTTTCAAAAAGTCCTTCAGTCTGTCTTTCTTTTTGAAAAGAAGGATGTTGGAGGGGAAATATTCAGCAACTCTGAAGACAATTTGAAGTGTTACTTTAAAAAGTGTTTATGTTCAAATCAATGTGTGTTGACCTGTAGCCTTTATCTTCTATGGGCTACGTGGGATGCTAGCGTCCCACCTGCGGGACACAGCCAGTGAAATATGAGGGAGGCACATTCAAAACAGCAAAATGTCATAATTCAACTTTCTCAAACAAATAACTATTTTACACCATTTTAATGATACACTTCTTCTTGATGTAACCACATTGTCCGATTTCAAAAAGGCTTTACAGCGAAAGCAAAACATTAGATTATGTTAGGAGAGTACATAGACAAAAATAATCACAGCCATTTTCCAAGCAAGGACATGAATAAAACCCAAAACACAGCTAAATGAAGCACTAACCTTTGACGATCTTCATCAGATGACACTCCTAGGACATCATGTTACACAATACATGTATGTTTTGTTCGATAAAGTTCATCTTTATATCCAAAAACAGCATTTTACATTGGCGCGTGATATTATTTTGCCTCCAATACTGCCGGTGGATCAGCACAACAATTTACAAAAATACTCATCATGAACGTTGATAAAATATTAAACTGTTATTCAAAGAATTATAGATGAACATCTCCTTTATGCAACCGCTGTGACAGATTTCAAAAAAGCTTCACGGGGAAAGCACACGTTGCAATAATCTGAGTACGGCGCTCAGAAAAAGACATCAAGCAAAACAGATACCCGCCATTTTGGAGTCATCTAAAATCATAAATAGCATCATAAATATTCACTTACCTTTGATGATCTTCATCAGAAGGCACTTCCAGGATTCCCAGGTCCACAATAAATGTTGTTTGGTTCGATAAAGTCCATCATTTATGTCCAAATACCCCCTTGTTGTTTGCGCATTCAGTAAGCTACTCCAAATGTTGGAAGCGCCGAAGATTTCACGACAAAAAGTTATATTTACGTTCGTTGAAACATTGTAAAGCATCAATCTTTAGGGCCTTTTTAAGGTAAAACTTCAGTAATATTCCAACCGGACGATTCCAATGTCTTGAAAAACGTTATGGAACACAGCTACCCCTCATGTGAACGCGCGTAATTGAGGCCATGTCATTCTCTCAGTCATCAAACTCCAGGAGGTCTTGTTCGCTCTCTGTTGACTGCAAAAGCCTGAAACACATTCTAAAGACTGTTGACATCTAGTGGAAGCCTTAGGAAGTGCAAATTGAACCCTAAGTCACTGTATACTGAATAGGGCAAGTCTTGAAAAACTACAATCAACATCCTGGTTGGATTTTTTCTCAGGTTTTTGCCTGCCATATGAGTTCTGTTATACTCACAGACATCATTCAAACAGTTTTAGAAACTTCAGAGTGTTTTCTATCCAAATCTTCTAATAATATGCATATCCTACGTTCTGAGCCCGAGTAGTAGAAAGTTTAATTTGGGAACCTCATTCATCCAAACTACTCAATACTGCCCCCGGGCCCAGAAAGGTTATCACTGTTCTTCTTACAGACAAAGGTGACATGGCAGACTACATGAGAGGAGGGAGAGTAAACTGTCTAATAAACCCTACCTGGCAACATTAACGAACCTTACCTGGCAACCCACCCATTGTTTAACCGTCTAATTGATCTGGAAATGTTAATGGACCTTACCTGGCAACCCACCCATAGTTTAACCTCTATGGGCTAGGTGGGACGCTTGCGTCCCACCTACGTAACAGCCACTGCCAGCCTGTGGCGCGATTTTCAAAACCTTAAAAATCCTATTACTTCAATTTCTCAAACATATGACTATTTTACAGCCATTTAAAGACAAGACTCTCGTTAATCTAACCACACTGTCCGATTTCAAAAAGGCTTTACAACGAAAGCAAAACATTAGATTATGTCAGCAGAGTACCAAGCCAGAAATAATCAGACACCCATTTTTCAAGCCAGCATATAATGTCACCAAAACCCAGAAGACAGCTAAATGCAGCACTCACCTTTGATGATCTTCATCAGATGACAACCCTAGGACATTATGTTATACAATACATGCATGTTTTGTTCAATCAAGTTCATATTTATATCAAAAACCAGCTTTTTACATTAGCATGTGACGTTCAGAACTAGCATACCCCCGCAAACTTCCGGGGAATTCGCTAACATTTTACTAAATTACTCACGATAAACGTTCACAAAAAGCATAACAATTATTTTAAGAATTATAGATACAGACCTCCTCTATGCACTCGATATGTCCGATTTTAAAATAGCTTTTTGGTGAAAGCACATTTTGCAATATTCTAAGTACATAGCCCAGGCATCACGGGCTCGCTATTTAGACACCCGGCAAGTTTAGCACTCACCATAATCATATTTACTATTATAAAAGTTTGATTACCTTTTGTTGTCTTCGTCAGAATGCACACCCAGGACTGCTACTTCAATAACAAATGTTGGTTTGGTCCAAAATAATCCATCGTTATATCCGAATAGCGGCGTTTTGTTCGTATGCGTTCCAGACACTATCCGAAATAGTAAAGAAGTGTCGCGCGCATGGCGCAATTCGTGACAATAAAATTCTAAATATTCCATTACCGTACTTCGAAGCATGTCAACCGCTGTTTAAAATCAATTTTTACGACATTTTTCTCGTAGAAAAGCGATAATATTCCGACAGGGAATCTCCTTTTCGGCAAACAGAGGAAAAAATCCCAAAGGCGGGGGCGGTCGGGGTCACGCCCATAAGCCAGTGTCCCTTGATCGGCCACTTGAGAAAGGCGATAATGTGTTTCAGCCTGGGGCTGGAATGACGACATTCTGTTTTTTCCCGGGCTCTGAGCGCCTATGGACGACGTGGGAAGTGTCACGTTAGAGCAGAGATCCTTAGTAAATGATAGAGATGGAAAAGAAGTTCAAGAAATGGTCAGACAGGCCACTTCCTGTAAAGGAATCTCTCAGGTTTTGACCTGCCATTTGAGTTCTGTTATACTCACAGACACCATTCCAACAGTTTTAGAAAATTTAGGGTGTTTTCTATCCATATGTAATAAGTATATGCATATTCTAGTTACTGGGTAGGAGTGGTAACCAGATTAAATCGGGAATGTTTTTTATCCAGCCGTGTCAATACTGCCCCCTAGCCCTAACAGGTTAACCGTCTAATTGATCTGGCAACGTTAACAGACCTTACATGGCAACCCACCTATTGTTTGACCGTCTAACAGGTCTGGCAACGTTAAAAGACCTTACCTGGCAACCCACCCATTGTTTAACCGTCTAATAGGTCTGGCAACGTTAACGGACCTTACCTGGCAACCCACCCATTGTTTAACCGTCTAATAGGTCTGGCAACGTTAACGGACCTTACCTGGCAACTCACCTATTGTTTAACCGTCTAATAGATCTGGCAAAGTTAACGGACCTTACCTGGCAACCCACCCATTGTTTAACCGTCTAATAGACCTGGCAACGTTAACGGACCTTACTTGGCAACCCACCCATTGTTTAACCAGTCCATACAGTCTTGGCAAATCTCTCTGTCTCCCACCTTAATTCAAAGTCAACGCCGGTCTGATAAAACAAAACCATAGTGGAGATCATTTCTGTTTAGGGGAAGGAAAATGAGAACCTGTCAAAAAAACATAAACAATTAAAATTATTTAAATGAATGGAGTGAAAAATGTTGTTGGATCTGCAGCAGGAAGTCCAGATGAACACGTCTACAGGAAACACTATTAAACTGATGATGATGAATGGCTGTGATGAACTCTCACACAAACACACACACACACACACACACACACACACACACACACACACACACACACACACACACACACACACACACACACACAGACATGGACAAACACACACATGTTGATGACCGAGTGGAACACACACACACACACGCACACACACACACACACACACGCACTCACACATACACACACACACACACACATGCACACACGCACTCACACATACACACACACACGCACACACACACAAACGCACTCACGCACACACACACACACACACACACACACACACACACACACACACACACACACACACACACACACACACACACACACACACACACACACACACACACACACACACACACACACACACACACTGTGGCAGATGGTAGCAGCAGGGAGAGAGAGTGTCTTACAGGGGAATAGGGAACCGTGTTTATATGTTTAGGAGACGCCTCACATCCCGATACATCAGAAACAGGTTTCGTTCACCGTACAAATAAAAACTATTGTTGTTCAGAATAATTATTTTGCTCTTGCTTGATTGTAGAAAAAATGGGTTATAGTGATTTTAGTCACCAAAAAAATTAAAATAAACATTTTGACTTTGAATATTAATTATTACCTTAGAAATTATCTGACAAACACAAAGTAATTTATAGTAACTTGTAATATCAAGTGACAACATTGTGAAAACATACTGGGAGTCATGACAACCACACCCAATAATATCCAGTCCAGGGGTTTCTATAGATACCAGTAATTCACCTCTATAACCCTTTGATATCTAGTCCAGGGGTTTCTATAGATAACAGTAATTCACCTCTATAACCCATTGATATCTAGTCCAGGGGTTTCTATAGATAACAGTAATTCCCCTCTATAACCCATTGATATCCAGTCCAGGGGTTTCTATAGATAACAGTAATTCACCTGTATAACCCATTGATATCCAGTCCAGGGGTTTCTATAGATAACAGTAATTCACCTCTATAACCCATTGATATCTAGTCCAGGGGTTTCTATAGATAACAGTAATTCCCCTCTATAACCCATTGATATACAGTCCAGGGGTTTCTATAGATAACAGTAATTCACCTGTATAACCCATTGATATCCAGTCCAGGGGTTTCTATAGATAACAGTAATTCACCTCTATAACCCATTGATATCTAGTCCAGGGGTTTCTATAGATCACAGTAATTCACCTCTATAACCCATTGATATCTAGTCCAGGGGTTTCTATAGAAAACAGTAATTCCCCTCTATAACCCATTGATATCCAGTCCAGGGGTTTCTATAGATAACAGTAATTCACCTCTATAACCCATTGATATCCAGTCCAGGGGTTTCTATAGATAACAGTAATTCACCTCTATAACCCATTGATATCCAGTCCAGGGGTTTCTATAGATAACAGTAATTCACCTCTATAACCCATTGATATCCAGTCCAGGGGTTTCTATAGATAACAGTGGAGGTAGCAGTAATTCCAGTGGTGCAAATTAATATATGGAAGGTGTTCTTAATATTTTGTCACTCAGTGTACAGTAGCTAATAGTCCATTCCAGAGAAAGAGAGAAAGAGAGAAAGAGAGAGAGAGAGAGAGACCTGAAATATCTCATTTTCTCAGATATCCCAGTTGATGATATCTTAAGTGCTGATCATGATATGGCAATTTCCTCCCCAGATTACCTGAAACTATTCATCAAATTGACTTTGGATCAAGCCTATTATTTAGTCAAACAGGTTTCCGGGGAAATCGAAATGGAGAGAGAGAGAGAGAGAGAGAGAGAGAGAGAGAGAGAGAGAGAGAGATTCCTAATGCATTCCCTCTCCTGTGAACAGAAGGCGTATGGCGAACAATGTCGTATTAAGTCTATTAACTATGTCCTCGAGTCTATTAACTATGTCCTCGAGTCTATTAACTATGTCCTCTAGTCTATTAACTATGTCCTCTAGTCTATTAACTATGTCTTTGTTCTCTAGTCTATTAACTATGTCCTGTAGTCTATTAACTATGTCCTGTAGTCTATTAACTATGTCTATGTCCTCTAGTCTATTAACTATGTCCTCTAGTATATTAACTATGTCCTCTAGTCTATTAACTATGTCCTGTAGTCTATTAACTATGTCTTCTAGTCTATTAACTTTGTCCTCTAGTCTATTAACTATGTCCTCTAGTCTATTAACTATGTCTATGTCCTCTAGTCTATTAACTATGTCCTCTAGTATGTTAACTATGTCCTCTAGTCTATTAACTATGTCCTCTAGTCTATTAACTATGTCCTCTAGTTTATTAACTATGTCCTCTAGTCTATTAACTATGTCCTCTAGTCTATTAACTATGTCCTCTAGTCTATTAACTATGTCCTCTAGTCTATTAACTATGTCTATGTCCTCTAGTCTATTAAATATGTCCTCTAGTATATTAACTATGTCCTCTAGTCTATTAACTATGTCCTCTAGTCTATTAACTATGTCCTCTAGTCTATTAAATATGTCCTCGAGTCTATTAACTATGTCCTCTAGTCTATTAACTATGTCCTGTAGTCTATTAACTATGTCCTCTAGTCTATTAACTATGTCTATGTCCTCTAGTCTATTAACTATGTCTATGTCCTGTAGTCTATTAACTATGTCCTCTAGTCTATTAACTATGTCCTCTAGTCTATTAATTATGTCCTCTAAAGTCTGTTGATAGAAATGGTAACACTAGTTTGGGATGGCTTCTGTTCGCTCTTAGAAAAAGGATTTTCAAAACGGTTCTTTTTAGGGGACTGAAACACACAACATGTTCCAACTGGTACCCTAATCACTATATATAGTGCACTACTTTTGACCAGAGCCCATAGTACTCCAACACTAGCTGAGAGGGGACTGATACACACACCATGTTCCAACTGGTACCCTAATCACTATATATAGTGCACTACTTTTGACCAGGCGCCCATAGTACTCCAACACTAGTTGAGTGCGGACTGATACACACACCATGTTCCAACTGGTACCCTAATCACTATATATAGTGCACTACTTTTGACCAGGGCCCATAGTACTCCAACACTTGTTGAGAGGGGAAAAACATGTAGATGAGTTATCAATGATTCATCAATAAGGAAACGTCCTCTCCTCTCAGAGCCCAACACATCCCAGCTAACACCACGGAGGGGACATACGATGCATCACAAATGGCCTCTCAAAAGTAGTGCACTAAATATGGAATAGGTTTGCATTTGGAATATGGGCATAGGATGTAGTGGAGTGTTATAGAGAGAGAGGAGAGCTGGTAGACCTGCTAGACTATAATCTGTAGAGTATTAGAGAGGAGAGCTGGTAGACCTGCTAGACTGTAATCTGTAGAGTATTAGAGAGGAGAGCTGGTAGACCTGCTAGACTGTAATCTGTAGAGTATTAGAGAGGAGAGCTGGTAGACCTGCTAGACTGTAATCTGTAGAGTATTAGAGAGGAGAGCTGGTAGACCTGCTAGACTGTAATCTGTAGAGTATTAGAGAGAGAGGAGAGCTGGTAGACCTGCTAGACTGTAATCTGTAGAGTATTAGAGAGAGAGGAGAGCTGGTAGACCTGCTAGACTGTAATCTGTAGAGTATTAGAGAGGAGAGCTGGTAGACCTGCTAGACTGTAATCTGTATAGTATTAGAGAGGGAGAGCTGGTAGACCTGCTAGACTGTAATCTGTAGAGTATTAGAGAGAGAGGAGAGCTGGTAGACCTGCTAGACTGTAATCTGTGGAGTATTAGAGAGAGAGGAGAGCTGGTAGTCCTGCTAGACTGTAATCTGTAGAGTATTAGAGAGGAGGAGAGCTGGTAGACCTGCTAGACTGTAATCTGTAGAGTATTAGAGAGGAGAGCTGGTAGACCTGCTAGACTGTAATCTGTAGAGTATTAGAGAGAGGAGAGCTGGTAGACCTGCTAGACTGTAATCTGTAGAGTATTAGAGAGAGAGAGCTGGTAGACCTGCTAGACTGTAATCTGTAGAGTATTAGAGAGAGAGAGCTGGTAGACCTGCTAGACTGTAATCTGTAGAGTATTAGAGAGGAGAGGAGAGCTGGTAGACCTGCTAGACTGTAATCTGTAGAGTATTAGAGAGGAGAGAGCTGGTAGACCTGCTAGACTGTAATCTGTAGAGTATTAGAGAGGAGAGCTGGTAGACCTGCTAGACTGTAATCTGTAGAGTATTAGAGAGAGAGAGCTGGTAGACCTGCTAGACTGTAATCTGTAGAGTATTAGAGAGAGAGAGAGCTGGTAGACCTGCTAGACTGTAATCTGTAGAGTATTAGAGAGGAGAGCTGGTAGACCTGCTAGACTGTAATCTGTAGAGTATTAGAGAGGAGAGCTGGTAGACCTGCTAGACTGTAATCTGTAGAGTATTAGAGAGGAGAGCTGGTAGACCTGCTAGACTGTAATCTGTAGAGTATTAGAGAGGAGAGCTGGTAGACCTGCTAGACTGTAATCTGTAGAGTATTAGAGAGGAGAGCTGGTAGACCTGCTAGACTGTAATCTGTAGAGTATTAGAGAGGAGAGCTGGTAGACCTGCTAGACTGTAATCTGTAGAGTATTAGAGAGGAGAGCTGGTAGACCTGCTAGACTGTAATCTGTAGAGTATTAGAGAGGAGAGCTGGTAGACCTGCTAGACTGTAATCTGTAGAGTATTAGAGAGGAGAGCTGGTAGACCTGCTAGACTGTAATCTGTAGAGTATTAGAGAGAGAGAGAGCTGGTAGACCTGCTAGACTGTAATCTGTAGAGTATTAGAGAGAGAGGAGAGCTGGTAGACCTGCTAGACTGTAATCTGTAGAGTATTAGAGAGGAGAGCTGGTAGACCTGCTAGACTGTAATCTGTAGAGTATTAGAGAGGATAGCTGGTAGACGTGCTATACTGTAATCTGTAGAGTATTAGAGAGGAGAGCTGGTAGACCTGCTAGACTGTAATCTGTGGAGTATTAGAGAGAGAGGAGAGCTGGTAGACCTGCTAGACTGTAATCTGTAGAGTATTAGAGAGGAGAGCTGGTAGACCTGCTAGACTGTAATCTGTAGAGTATTAGAGAGGAGAGCTGGTAGACCTGCTAGACTGTAATCTGTAGAGTATTAGAGAGAGAGAGCTGGTAGACCTGCTAGACTGTAATCTGTAGAGTATTAGAGAGGAGGAGAGCTGGTAGACCTGCTAGACTGTAATCTGTAGAGTATTAGAGAGAGAGGAGAGCTGGTAGACCTGCTAGACTGTAATCTGTAGAGTATTAGAGAGGAGAGCTGGTAGACCTGCTAGACTGTAATCTGTAGAGTATTAGAGAGGGAGAGCTGGTAGACCTGCTAGACTGTAATCTGTAGAGTATTAGAGAGAGAGAGAGCTGGTAGACCTGCTAGACTGTAATCTGTAGAGTATTAGAGAGAGGGAGAGCTGGTAGACCTGCTAGACTGTAATCTGTAGAGTATTAGAGAGGGAGAGCTGGTAGACCTGCTAGACTGTAATCTGTAGAGTATTAGAGAGGAGAGCTGGTAGACCTGCTAGACTGTAATCTGTAGAGTATTAGAGAGAGGAGAGCTGGTAGACCTGCTAGACTGTAATCTGTAGAGTATTAGAGAGAGAGAGCTGGTAGACCTGCTAGACTGTAATCTGTAGAGTATTAGAGAGGAGAGGCTGGTAGACCTGCTAGACTGTAATCTGTAGAGTATTAGAGAGGAGAGCTGGTAGACCTGCTAGACTGTAATCTGTAGAGTATTAGAGAGGAGGAGAGCTGGTAGACCTGCTAGACTGTAATCTGTAGAGTATTAGAGAGAGGAGAGCTGGTAGACCTGCTAGACTGTAATCTGTAGAGTATTAGAGAGAGGAGAGCTGGTAGACCTGCTAGACTGTAATCTGTAGAGTATTAGAGAGGAGAGCTGGTAGACCTGCTAGACTGTAATCTGTAGAGTATTAGAGAGGAGAGCTGGTAGACCTGCTAGACTGTAATCTGTAGAGTATTAGAGAGAGAGAGGAGAGCTGGTAGACCTGCTAGACTGTAATCTGTAGAGTATTAGAGAGGAGAGCTGGTAGACCTGCTAGACTGTAATCTGTAGAGTATTAGAGAGGAGAGCTGGTAGACCTGCTAGACTGTAATCTGTAGAGTATTAGAGAGGAGAGCTGGTAGACCTGCTAGACTGTAATCTGTAGAGTATTAGAGAGAGGAGAGCTGGTAGACCTGCTAGACTGTAATCTGTAGAGTATTAGAGAGAGAGGAGAGCTGGTAGACCTGCTAGACTGTAATCTGTAGAGTATTAGAGAGGAGAGCTGGTAGACCTGCTAGACTGTAATCTGTAGAGTATTAGAGAGGAGAGCTGGTAGACCTGCTAGACTGTAATCTGTAGAGTATTAGAGAGGAGAGCTGGTAGACCTGCTAGACTGTAATCTGTGGAGTATTAGAGAGAGAGTAGAGCTGGTAGTCCTGCTAGACTGTAATCTGTAGAGTATTAGAGAGAGGAGAGCTGGTAGACCTGCTAGACTGTAATCTGTAGAGTATTAGAGAGGAGAGCTGGTAGACCTGCTAGACTGTAATCTGTAGAGTATTAGAGAGGGAGAGCTGGTAGACCTGCTAGACTGTAATCTGTAGAGTATTAGAGAGAGGAGAGCTGGTAGACCTGCTAGACTGTAATCTGTAGAGTATTAGAGAGAGAGAGGAAGCTGGTAGACCTGCTAGACTGTAATCTGTAGAGTATTAGAGAGGAGAGCTGGTAGACCTGCTAGACTGTAATCTGTAGAGTATTAGAGAGGAGAGCTGGTAGACCTGCTAGACTGTAATCTGTAGAGTATTAGAGAGAGGGAGAGCTGGTAGACCTGCTAGACTGTAATCTGTAGAGTATTAGAGAGGAGAGCTGGTAGACCTGCTAGACTGTAATCTGTAGAGTATTAGAGAGGAGAGCTGGTAGACCTGCTAGACTGTAATCTGTAGAGTATTAGAGAGGAGAGCTGGTAGACCTGCTAGACTGTAATCTGTAGAGTATTAGAGAGAGAGAGCTGGTAGACCTGCTAGACTGTAATCTGTAGAGTATTAGAGAGAGAGAGCTGGTAGACCTGCTAGACTGTAATCTGTAGAGTATTAGAGAGGAGAGCTGGTAGACCTGCTAGACTGTAATCTGTAGAGTATTAGAGAGGAGAGCTGGTAGACCTGCTAGACTGTAATCTGTAGAGTATTAGAGAGAGAGGAGAGCTGGTAGACCTGCTAGACTGTAATCTGTAGAGTATTAGAGAGGAGAGCTGGTAGACCTGCTAGACTGTAATCTGTAGAGTATTAGAGAGGAGAGCTGGTAGACCTGCTAGACTGTAATCTGTAGAGTATTAGAGAGAGAGAGCTGGTAGACCTGCTAGACTGTAATCTGTAGAGTATTAGAGAGGAGAGCTGGTAGACCTGCTAGACTGTAATCTGTAGAGTATTAGAGAGGGAGAGCTGGTAGACCTGCTAGACTGTAATCTGTAGAGTATTAGAGAGGAGAGCTGGTAGACCTGCTAGACTGTAATCTGTAGAGTATTAGAGAGGAGAGCTGGTAGACCTGCTAGACTGTAATCTGTAGAGTATTAGAGAGAGAGAGAGCTGGTAGACCTGCTAGACTGTAATCTGTAGAGTATTAGAGAGAGGAGAGCTGGTAGACCTGCTAGACTGTAATCTGTAGAGTATTAGAGAGAGAGGAGAGCTGGTAGACCTGCTAGACTGTAATCTGTAGAGTATTAGAGAGGAGAGCTGGTAGACCTGCTAGACTGTAATCTGTAGAGTATTAGAGAGGGAGAGCTGGTAGACCTGCTAGACTGTAATCTGTAGAGTATTAGAGAGAGAGGAGAGCTGGTAGACCTGCTAGACTGTAATCTGTAGAGTATTAGAGAGGAGAGCTGGTAGACCTGCTAGACTGTAATCTGTAGAGTATTAGAGAGGAGAGCTGGTAGACCTGCTAGACTGTAATCTGTAGAGTATTAGAGAGGAGAGCTGGTAGACCTGCTAGACTGTAATCTGTAGAGTATTAGAGAGGAGAGCTGGTAGACCTGCTAGACTGTAATCTGTAGAGTATTAGAGAGAGAGGAGAGCTGGTAGACCTGCTAGACTGTAATCTGTAGAGTATTAGAGAGGAGAGCTGGTAGACCTGCTAGACTGTAATCTGTAGAGTATTAGAGAGGAGAGCTGGTAGACCTGCTAGACTGTAATCTGTAGAGTATTAGAGAGGAGAGCTGGTAGACCTGCTAGACTGTAATCTGTAGAGTATTAGAGAGAGAGGAGAGCTGGTAGACCTGCTAGACTGTAATCTGTAGAGTATTAGAGAGAGGAGAGCTGGTAGACCTGCTAGACTGTAATCTGTAGAGTATTAGAGAGGAGAGCTGGTAGACCTGCTAGACTGTAATCTGTAGAGTATTAGAGAGGGAGAGCTGGTAGACCTGCTAGACTGTAATCTGTAGAGTATTAGAGAGGAGAGCTGGTAGACCTGCTAGACTGTAATCTGTAGAGTATTAGAGAGGGAGAGCTGGTAGACCTGCTAGACTGTAATCTGTAGAGTATTAGAGAGAGAGAGGAGAGCTGGTAGACCTGCTAGACTGTAATCTGTAGAGTATTAGAGAGGAGAGCTGGTAGACCTGCTAGACTGTAATCTGTAGAGTATTAGAGAGGAGAGCTGGTAGACCTGCTAGACTGTAATCTGTAGAGTATTAGAGAGGAGAGCTGGTAGACCTGCTAGACTGTAATCTGTAGAGTATTAGAGAGGAGAGCTGGTAGACCTGCTAGACTGTAATCTGTAGAGTATTAGAGAGAGGAGAGCTGGTAGACCTGCTAGACTGTAATCTGTAGAGTATTAGAGAGGAGAGCTGGTAGACCTGCTAGACTGTAATCTGTAGAGTATTAGAGAGAGAGGAGAGCTGGTAGACCTGCTAGACTGTAATCTGTAGAGTATTAGAGAGGAGAGCTGGTAGACCTGCTAGACTGTAATCTGTAGAGTATTAGAGAGGAGAGCTGGTAGACCTGCTAGACTGTAATCTGTAGAGTATTAGAGAGGAGAGCTGGTAGACCTGCTAGACTGTAATCTGTAGAGTATTAGAGAGGAGAGCTGGTAGACCTGCTAGACTGTAATCTGTAGAGTATTAGAGAGAGAGGAGAGCTGGTAGACCTGCTAGACTGTAATCTGTAGAGTATTAGAGAGGAGAGCTGGTAGACCTGCTAGACTGTAATCTGTAGAGTATTAGAGAGGAGAGCTGGTAGACCTGCTAGACTGTAATCTGTAGAGTATTAGAGAGGAGAGCTGGTAGACCTGCTAGACTGTAATCTGTAGAGTATTAGAGAGAGAGGAGAGCTGGTAGACCTGCTAGACTGTAATCTGTAGAGTATTAGAGAGAGAGAGGACTGGTAGACCTGCTAGACTGTAATCTGTAGAGTATTAGAGAGAGGAGAGCTGGTAGACCTGCTAGACTGTAATCTGTAGAGTATTAGAGAGGAGAGCTGGTAGACCTGCTAGACTGTAATCTGTAGAGTATTAGAGAGGAGAGCTGGTAGACCTGCTAGACTGTAATCTGTAGAGTATTAGAGAGGGAGAGCTGGTAGACCTGCTAGACTGTAATCTGTAGAGTATTAGAGAGAGAGGAGAGCTGGTAGACCTGCTAGACTGTAATCTGTAGAGTATTAGAGAGGAGAGCTGGTAGACCTGCTAGACTGTAATCTGTAGAGTATTAGAGAGGAGAGCTGGTAGACCTGCTAGACTGTAATCTGTAGAGTATTAGAGAGGAGAGCTGGTAGACCTGCTAGACTGTAATCTGTAGAGTATTAGAGAGGGAGAGCTGGTAGACCTGCTAGACTGTAATCTGTAGAGTATTAGAGAGGAGAGCTGGTAGACCTGCTAGACTGTAATCTGTAGAGTATTAGAGAGAGAGGAGAGCTGGTAGACCTGCTAGACTGTAATCTGTAGAGTATTAGAGAGAGGAGAGCTGGTAGACCTGCTAGACTGTAATCTGTAGAGTATTAGAGAGGGAGAGCTGGTAGACCTGCTAGACTGTAATCTGTAGAGTATTAGAGAGAGAGGAAGCTGGTAGACCTGCTAGACTGTAATCTGTAGAGTATTAGAGAGGAGAGCTGGTAGACCTGCTAGACTGTAATCTGTAGAGTATTAGAGAGGAGAGCTGGTAGACCTGCTAGACTGTAATCTGTAGAGTATTAGAGAGGAGAGAGCTGGTAGACCTGCTAGACTGTAATCTGTAGAGTATTAGAGAGGAGGAGAGCTGGTAGACCTGCTAGACTGTAATCTGTAGAGTATTAGAGAGAGAGAGCTGGTAGACCTGCTAGACTGTAATCTGTAGAGTATTAGAGAGGAGAGCTGGTAGACCTGCTAGACTGTAATCTGTAGAGTATTAGAGAGGAGAGCTGGTAGACCTGCTAGACTGTAATCTGTAGAGTATTAGAGAGGGAGAGCTGGTAGACCTGCTAGACTGTAATCTGTAGAGTATTAGAGAGGAGAGCTGGTAGACCTGCTAGACTGTAATCTGTAGAGTATTAGAGAGAGGAGAGCTGGTAGACCTGCTAGACTGTAATCTGTAGAGTATTAGAGAGGAGAGCTGGTAGACCTGCTAGACTGTAATCTGTAGAGTATTAGAGAGAGAGAGAGCTGGTAGACCTGCTAGACTGTAATCTGTAGAGTATTAGAGAGAGAGGAGAGCTGGTAGACCTGCTAGACTGTAATCTGTAGAGTATTAGAGAGGAGAGCTGGTAGACCTGCTAGACTGTAATCTGTAGAGTATTAGAGAGGAGAGCTGGTAGACCTGCTAGACTGTAATCTGTAGAGTATTAGAGAGAGGAGAGCTGGTAGACCTGCTAGACTGTAATCTGTAGAGTATTAGAGAGAGGAGAGCTGGTAGACCTGCTAGACTGTAATCTGTAGAGTATTAGAGAGAGAGGAGAGCTGGTAGACCTGCTAGACTGTAATCTGTAGAGTATTAGAGAGGAGAGCTGGTAGACCTGCTAGACTGTAATCTGTAGAGTATTAGAGAGGAGAGCTGGTAGACCTGCTAGACTGTAATCTGTAGAGTATTAGAGAGGAGAGCTGGTAGACCTGCTAGACTGTAATCTGTAGAGTATTAGAGAGAGAGAGAGCTGGTAGACCTGCTAGACTGTAATCTGTAGAGTATTAGAGAGGAGAGCTGGTAGACCTGCTAGACTGTAATCTGTAGAGTATTAGAGAGGAGAGCTGGTAGACCTGCTAGACTGTAATCTGTAGAGTATTAGAGAGGAGAGCTGGTAGACCTGCTAGACTGTAATCTGTAGAGTATTAGAGAGGAGAGCTGGTAGACCTGCTAGACTGTAATCTGTAGAGTATTAGAGAGAGAGGAGAGCTGGTAGACCTGCTAGACTGTAATCTGTAGAGTATTAGAGAGAGAGAGGCTGGTAGACCTGCTAGACTGTAATCTGTAGAGTATTAGAGAGGGAGAGCTGGTAGACCTGCTAGACTGTAATCTGTAGAGTATTAGAGAGAGGAGAGCTGGTAGACCTGCTAGACTGTAATCTGTAGAGTATTAGAGAGAGGAGAGCTGGTAGACCTGCTAGACTGTAATCTGTAGAGTATTAGAGAGAGAGGAGAGCTGGTAGACCTGCTAGACTGTAATCTGTAGAGTATTAGAGAGGAGGAGAGCTGGTAGACCTGCTAGACTGTAATCTGTAGAGTATTAGAGAGGAGAGCTGGTAGACCTGCTAGACTGTAATCTGTAGAGTATTAGAGAGAGGAGAGCTGGTAGACCTGCTAGACTGTAATCTGTAGAGTATTAGAGAGAGGAGAGCTGGTAGACCTGCTAGACTGTAATCTGTAGAGTATTAGAGAGGAGAGCTGGTAGACCTGCTAGACTGTAATCTGTAGAGTATTAGAGAGGAGGAGAGCTGGTAGACCTGCTAGACTGTAATCTGTAGAGTATTAGAGAGAGAGGAGAGCTGGTAGACCTGCTAGACTGTAATCTGTAGAGTATTAGAGAGGAGAGCTGGTAGACCTGCTAGACTGTAATCTGTAGAGTATTAGAGAGAGGAGAGCTGGTAGACCTGCTAGACTGTAATCTGTAGAGTATTAGAGAGGAGAGCTGGTAGACCTGCTAGACTGTAATCTGTAGAGTATTAGAGAGGAGGAGAGCTGGTAGACCTGCTAGACTGTAATCTGTAGAGTATTAGAGAGAGAGGAGAGCTGGTAGACCTGCTAGACTGTAATCTGTAGAGTATTAGAGAGGAGAGCTGGTAGACCTGCTAGACTGTAATCTGTAGTGTATTAGAGAGGAGAGCTGGTAGACCTGCTAGACTGTAATCTGTAGAGTATTAGAGAGGAGAGCTGGTAGACCTGCTAGACTGTAATCTGTGGAGTATTAGAGAGAGAGGAGAGCTGGTAGACCTGCTAGACTGTAATCTGTAGAGTATTAGAGAGAGAGGAGAGCTGGTAGACCTGCTAGACTGTAATCTGTAGAGTATTAGAGAGGAGAGCTGGTAGACCTGCTAGACTGTAATCTGTAGAGTATTAGAGAGGAGAGCTGGTAGACCTGCTAGACTGTAATCTGTAGAGTATTAGAGAGAGAGGGAGAGCTGGTAGACCTGCTAGACTGTAATCTGTAGAGTATTAGAGAGGAGAGAGCTGGTAGACCTGCTAGACTGTAATCTGTAGAGTATTAGAGAGGAGGAGAGCTGGTAGACCTGCTAGACTGTAATCTGTAGAGTATTAGAGAGGAGAGCTGGTAGACCTGCTAGACTGTAATCTGTAGAGTATTAGAGAGGAGAGCTGGTAGACCTGCTAGACTGTAATCTGTAGAGTATTAGAGAGGAGAGCTGGTAGACCTGCTAGACTGTAATCTGTAGAGTATTAGAGAGGAGGAGAGCTGGTAGACCTGCTAGACTGTAATCTGTAGAGTATTAGAGAGAGAGGAGAGCTGGTAGACCTGCTAGACTGTAATCTGTAGAGTATTAGAGAGAGGAGAGCTGGTAGACCTGCTAGACTGTAATCTGTAGAGTATTAGAGAGGAGAGCTGGTAGACCTGCTAGACTGTAATCTGTAGAGTATTAGAGAGGAGGAGAGCTGGTAGACCTGCTAGACTGTAATCTGTAGAGTATTAGAGAGGAGAGCTGGTAGACCTGCTAGACTGTAATCTGTAGAGTATTAGAGAGAGAGAGAGCTGGTAGACCTGCTAGACTGTAATCTGTAGAGTATTAGAGAGGAGAGCTGGTAGACCTGCTAGACTGTAATCTGTAGAGTATTAGAGAGGAGAGCTGGTAGACCTGCTAGACTGTAATCTGTAGAGTATTAGAGAGGAGGAGAGCTGGTAGACCTGCTAGACTGTAATCTGTAGAGTATTAGAGAGAGAGGAGAGCTGGTAGACCTGCTAGACTGTAATCTGTAGAGTATTAGAGAGAGAGAGCTGGTAGACCTGCTAGACTGTAATCTGTAGAGTATTAGAGAGGAGAGCTGGTAGACCTGCTAGACTGTAATCTGTAGAGTATTAGAGAGGAGAGCTGGTAGACCTGCTAGACTGTAATCTGTAGAGTATTAGAGAGGAGAGCTGGTAGACCTGCTAGACTGTAATCTGTAGAGTATTAGAGAGAGAGGAGAGCTGGTAGACCTGCTAGACTGTAATCTGTAGAGTATTAGAGAGGAGGAGAGCTGGTAGACCTGCTAGACTGTAATCTGTAGAGTATTAGAGAGGAGAGCTGGTAGACCTGCTAGACTGTAATCTGTAGAGTATTAGAGAGGAGAGCTGGTAGACCTGCTAGACTGTAATCTGTAGAGTATTAGAGAGGAGAGCTGGTAGACCTGCTAGACTGTAATCTGTAGAGTATTAGAGAGAGGAGAGCTGGTAGACCTGCTAGACTGTAATCTGTAGAGTATTAGAGAGGAGAGCTGGTAGACCTGCTAGACTGTAATCTGTAGAGTATTAGAGAGAGAGGAGAGCTGGTAGACCTGCTAGACTGTAATCTGTAGAGTATTAGAGAGGAGAGCTGGTAGACCTGCTAGACTGTAATCTGTAGAGTATTAGAGAGAGAGAGCTGGTAGACCTGCTAGACTGTAATCTGTAGAGTATTAGAGAGAGAGAGCTGGTAGACCTGCTAGACTGTAATCTGTAGAGTATTAGAGAGGAGAGCTGGTAGACCTGCTAGACTGTAATCTGTAGAGTATTAGAGAGGAGAGCTGGTAGACCTGCTAGACTGTAATCTGTAGAGTATTAGAGAGGAGAGCTGGTAGACCTGCTAGACTGTAATCTGTAGAGTATTAGAGAGAGAGGAGAGCTGGTAGACCTGCTAGACTGTAATCTGTAGAGTATTAGAGAGGAGAGCTGGTAGACCTGCTAGACTGTAATCTGTAGAGTATTAGAGAGGAGAGCTGGTAGACCTGCTAGACTGTAATCTGTAGAGTATTAGAGAGGAGAGCTGGTAGACCTGCTAGACTGTAATCTGTAGAGTATTAGAGAGAGGAGAGCTGGTAGACCTGCTAGACTGTAATCTGTAGAGTATTAGAGAGAGAGGAGAGCTGGTAGACCTGCTAGACTGTAATCTGTAGAGTATTAGAGAGGAGAGAGGAAAGCTGGTAGACCTGCTAGACTGTAATCTGTAGAGTATTAGAGAGGAGGAGAGCTGGTAGACCTGCTAGACTGTAATCTGTAGAGTATTAGAGAGGAGAGCTGGTAGACCTGCTAGACTGTAATCTGTAGAGTATTAGAGAGGAGAGCTGGTAGACCTGCTAGACTGTAATCTGTAGAGTATTAGAGAGAGAGAGGAGAGCTGGTAGACCTGCTAGACTGTAATCTGTAGAGTATTAGAGAGGAGAGCTGGTAGACCTGCTAGACTGTAATCTGTAGAGTATTAGAGAGGAGAGCTGGTAGACCTGCTAGACTGTAATCTGTAGAGTATTAGAGAGGAGAGCTGGTAGACCTGCTAGACTGTAATCTGTAGAGTATTAGAGAGGAGGAGAGCTGGTAGACCTGCTAGACTGTAATCTGTAGAGTATTAGAGAGAGAGGAGAGCTGGTAGACCTGCTAGACTGTAATCTGTAGAGTATTAGAGAGGAGAGCTGGTAGACCTGCTAGACTGTAATCTGTAGAGTATTAGAGAGAGGAGAGCTGGTAGACCTGCTAGACTGTAATCTGTAGAGTATTAGAGAGGAGAGCTGGTAGACCTGCTAGACTGTAATCTGTAGAGTATTAGAGAGAGGAGAGCTGGTAGACCTGCTAGACTGTAATCTGTAGAGTATTAGAGAGAGAGAGAGCTGGTAGACCTGCTAGACTGTAATCTGTAGAGTATTAGAGAGGAGAGCTGGTAGACCTGCTAGACTGTAATCTGTAGAGTATTAGAGAGGAGAGCTGGTAGACCTGCTAGACTGTAATCTGTAGAGTATTAGAGAGGAGAGCTGGTAGACCTGCTAGACTGTAATCTGTAGAGTATTAGAGAGAGAGAGAGCTGGTAGACCTGCTAGACTGTAATCTGTAGAGTATTAGAGAGAGAGGAGAGCTGGTAGACCTGCTAGACTGTAATCTGTAGAGTATTAGAGAGGAGAGCTGGTAGACCTGCTAGACTGTAATCTGTAGAGTATTAGAGAGGAGAGCTGGTAGACCTGCTAGACTGTAATCTGTAGAGTATTAGAGAGGAGAGCTGGTAGACCTGCTAGACTGTAATCTGTAGAGTATTAGAGAGAGAGAGGAGCTGGTAGACCTGCTAGACTGTAATCTGTAGAGTATTAGAGAGAGAGGAGAGCTGGTAGACCTGCTAGACTGTAATCTGTAGAGTATTAGAGAGGAGAGCTGGTAGACCTGCTAGACTGTAATCTGTAGAGTATTAGAGAGGAGAGCTGGTAGACCTGCTAGACTGTAATCTGTAGAGTATTAGAGAGAGGGAGAGCTGGTAGACCTGCTAGACTGTAATCTGTAGAGTATTAGAGAGAGAGAGCTGGTAGACCTGCTAGACTGTAATCTGTAGAGTATTAGAGAGGAGAGCTGGTAGACCTGCTAGACTGTAATCTGTAGAGTATTAGAGAGGAGAGCTGGTAGACCTGCTAGACTGTAATCTGTAGAGTATTAGAGAGAGGAGAGCTGGTAGACCTGCTAGACTGTAATCTGTAGAGTATTAGAGAGAGAGAGAGCTGGTAGACCTGCTAGACTGTAATCTGTAGAGTATTAGAGAGGAGAGCTGGTAGACCTGCTAGACTGTAATCTGTAGAGTATTAGAGAGGAGAGCTGGTAGACCTGCTAGACTGTAATCTGTAGAGTATTAGAGAGGAGAGCTGGTAGACCTGCTAGACTGTAATCTGTAGAGTATTAGAGAGAGGAGAGCTGGTAGACCTGCTAGACTGTAATCTGTAGAGTATTAGAGAGAGGAGAGCTGGTAGACCTGCTAGACTGTAATCTGTAGAGTATTAGAGAGAGAGAGAGCTGGTAGACCTGCTAGACTGTAATCTGTAGAGTATTAGAGAGGAGAGCTGGTAGACCTGCTAGACTGTAATCTGTAGAGTATTAGAGAGGAGAGCTGGTAGACCTGCTAGACTGTAATCTGTAGAGTATTAGAGAGGAGAGCTGGTAGACCTGCTAGACTGTAATCTGTAGAGTATTAGAGAGAGAGGAGAGCTGGTAGACCTGCTAGACTGTAATCTGTAGAGTATTAGAGAGGAGAGCTGGTAGACCTGCTAGACTGTAATCTGTAGAGTATTAGAGAGGAGAGCTGGTAGACCTGCTAGACTGTAATCTGTAGAGTATTAGAGAGGAGAGCTGGTAGACCTGCTAGACTGTAATCTGTAGAGTATTAGAGAGAGAGAGAGCTGGTAGACCTGCTAGACTGTAATCTGTAGAGTATTAGAGAGAGAGGAGAGCTGGTAGACCTGCTAGACTGTAATCTGTAGAGTATTAGAGAGAGGAGAGCTGGTAGACCTGCTAGACTGTAATCTGTAGAGTATTAGAGAGGAGGAGAGCTGGTAGACCTGCTAGACTGTAATCTGTAGAGTATTAGAGAGGAGAGCTGG
This sequence comes from Salmo salar, assembly GCF_905237065.1. Lineage (NCBI taxonomy): Eukaryota > Metazoa > Chordata > Actinopteri > Salmoniformes > Salmonidae > Salmo > Salmo salar. The sequence continues at coordinate 155,425 of NW_025550959.1, read as the reverse complement.
TAGACCTGCTAGACTGTAATCTGTAGAGTATTAGAGAGAGAGGAGAGCTGGTAGACCTGCTAGACTGTAATCTGTAGAGTATTAGAGAGGAGAGCTGGTAGACCTGCTAGACTGTAATCTGTAGAGTATTAGAGAGGAGAGCTGGTAGACCTGCTAGACTGTAATCTGTAGAGTATTAGAGAGAGAGAGGAGAGCTGGTAGACCTGCTAGACTGTAATCTGTAGAGTATTAGAGAGGAGAGCTGGTAGACCTGCTAGACTGTAATCTGTAGAGTATTAGAGAGGAGAGCTGGTAGACCTGCTAGACTGTAATCTGTAGAGTATTAGAGAGGAGAGCTGGTAGACCTGCTAGACTGTAATCTGTAGAGTATTAGAGAGGAGAGCTGGTAGACCTGCTAGACTGTAATCTGTAGAGTATTAGAGAGAGAGGAGAGCTGGTAGACCTGCTAGACTGTAATCTGTAGAGTATTAGAGAGGAGAGCTGGTAGACCTGCTAGACTGTAATCTGTAGAGTATTAGAGAGGAGAGCTGGTAGACCTGCTAGACTGTAATCTGTAGAGTATTAGAGAGGAGAGCTGGTAGACCTGCTAGACTGTAATCTGTAGAGTATTAGAGAGAGGAGAGCTGGTAGACCTGCTAGACTGTAATCTGTAGAGTATTAGAGAGGAGAGCTGGTAGACCTGCTAGACTGTAATCTGTAGAGTATTAGAGAGGAGAGCTGGTAGACCTGCTAGACTGTAATCTGTAGAGTATTAGAGAGAGAGAGAGCTGGTAGACCTGCTAGACTGTAATCTGTAGAGTATTAGAGAGAGAGGAGAGCTGGTAGACCTGCTAGACTGTAATCTGTAGAGTATTAGAGAGAGAGGAGAGCTGGTAGACCTGCTAGACTGTAATCTGTAGAGTATTAGAGAGAAGAGAAGCTGGTAGACCTGCTAGACTGTAATCTGTAGAGTATTAGAGAGGAGAGCTGGTAGACCTGCTAGACTGTAATCTGTAGAGTATTAGAGAGAGAGAGCTGGTAGACCTGCTAGACTGTAATCTGTAGAGTATTAGAGAGGAGAGCTGGTAGACCTGCTAGACTGTAATCTGTAGAGTATTAGAGAGAGAGAGAGAGCTGGTAGACCTGCTAGACTGTAATCTGTAGAGTATTAGAGAGGAGAGCTGGTAGACCTGCTAGACTGTAATCTGTAGAGTATTAGAGAGGAGAGCTGGTAGACCTGCTAGACTGTAATCTGTAGAGTATTAGAGAGGAGAGCTGGTAGACCTGCTAGACTGTAATCTGTAGAGTATTAGAGAGGAGGAGAGCTGGTAGACCTGCTAGACTGTAATCTGTAGAGTATTAGAGAGGAGAGCTGGTAGACCTGCTAGACTGTAATCTGTAGAGTATTAGAGAGAGAGGAGAGCTGGTAGACCTGCTAGACTGTAATCTGTAGAGTATTAGAGAGGAGAGCTGGTAGACCTGCTAGACTGTAATCTGTAGAGTATTAGAGAGGAGAGCTGGTAGACCTGCTAGACTGTAATCTGTAGAGTATTAGAGAGAGAGGAGAGCTGGTAGACCTGCTAGACTGTAATCTGTAGAGTATTAGAGAGAGGAGAGCTGGTAGACCTGCTAGACTGTAATCTGTAGAGTATTAGAGAGGAGAGCTGGTAGACCTGCTAGACTGTAATCTGTAGAGTATTAGAGAGGAGAGCTGGTAGACCTGCTAGACTGTAATCTGTAGAGTATTAGAGAGAGAGAGAGCTGGTAGACCTGCTAGACTGTAATCTGTAGAGTATTAGAGAGAGAGGAGAGCTGGTAGACCTGCTAGACTGTAATCTGTAGAGTATTAGAGAGGAGAGCTGGTAGACCTGCTAGACTGTAATCTGTAGAGTATTAGAGAGGAGAGCTGGTAGACCTGCTAGACTGTAATCTGTAGAGTATTAGAGAGGAGAGCTGGTAGACCTGCTAGACTGTAATCTGTAGAGTATTAGAGAGAGGAGAGCTGGTAGACCTGCTAGACTGTAATCTGTAGAGTATTAGAGAGAGAGGAGAGCTGGTAGACCTGCTAGACTGTAATCTGTAGAGTATTAGAGAGGAGAGCTGGTAGACCTGCTAGACTGTAATCTGTAGAGTATTAGAGAGGAGAGCTGGTAGACCTGCTAGACTGTAATCTGTAGAGTATTAGAGAGAGAGGAGAGCTGGTAGACCTGCTAGACTGTAATCTGTAGAGTATTAGAGAGGGAGAGCTGGTAGACCTGCTAGACTGTAATCTGTAGAGTATTAGAGAGGAGAGCTGGTAGACCTGCTAGACTGTAATCTGTAGAGTATTAGAGAGGAGAGCTGGTAGACCTGCTAGACTGTAATCTGTAGAGTATTAGAGAGGGAGAGCTGGTAGACCTGCTAGACTGTAATCTGTAGAGTATTAGAGAGAGAGAGAGCTGGTAGACCTGCTAGACTGTAATCTGTAGAGTATTAGAGAGGGAGAGCTGGTAGACCTGCTAGACTGTAATCTGTAGAGTATTAGAGAGGAGAGCTGGTAGACCTGCTAGACTGTAATCTGTAGAGTATTAGAGAGGAGAGCTGGTAGACCTGCTAGACTGTAATCTGTAGAGTATTAGAGAGAGGGAGAGCTGGTAGACCTGCTAGACTGTAATCTGTAGAGTATTAGAGAGAGGAGAGCTGGTAGACCTGCTAGACTGTAATCTGTAGAGTATTAGAGAGAGAGGAGAGCTGGTAGACCTGCTAGACTGTAATCTGTAGAGTATTAGAGAGGAGAGCTGGTAGACCTGCTAGACTGTAATCTGTAGAGTATTAGAGAGGAGAGCTGGTAGACCTGCTAGACTGTAATCTGTAGAGTATTAGAGAGGAGAGCTGGTAGACCTGCTAGACTGTAATCTGTGGAGTATTAGAGAGAGAGAGAGCTGGTAGACCTGCTAGACTGTAATCTGTAGAGTATTAGAGAGGAGAGCTGGTAGACCTGCTAGACTGTAATCTGTAGTGTATTAGAGAGGAGAGCTGGTAGACCTGCTAGACTGTAATCTGTAGAGTATTAGAGAGGAGAGCTGGTAGACCTGCTAGACTGTAATCTGTGGAGTATTAGAGAGAGAGTAGAGCTGGTAGTCCTGCTAGACTGTAATCTGTAGAGTATTAGAGAGAGAGGAGAGCTGGTAGACCTGCTAGACTGTAATCTGTAGAGTATTAGAGAGAGGAGAGCTGGTAGACCTGCTAGACTGTAATCTGTAGAGTATTAGAGAGGAGAGCTGGTAGACCTGCTAGACTGTAATCTGTAGAGTATTAGAGAGGAGAGCTGGTAGACCTGCTAGACTGTAATCTGTAGAGTATTAGAGAGAGAGGAGAGCTGGTAGACCTGCTAGACTGTAATCTGTAGAGTATTAGAAAGGAGAGCTGGTAAACCTGCTAGACTGTAATCTGTAGAGTATTAGAGAGGAGAGCTGGTAGACCTGCTAGACTGTAATCTGTAGAGTATTAGAGAGGAGAGCTGGTAGACCTGCTAGACTGTAATCTGTAGAGTATTAGAGAGGAGAGCTGGTAGACCTGCTAGACTGTAATCTGTAGAGTATTAGAGAGAGAGAGAAGCTGGTAGACCTGCTAGACTGTAATCTGTAGAGTATTAGAGAGGAGAGCTGGTAGACCTGCTAGACTGTAATCTGTAGAGTATTAGAGAGGAGAGCTGGTAGACCTGCTAGACTGTAATCTGTAGAGTATTAGAGAGGAGAGCTGGTAGACCTGCTAGACTGTAATCTGTAGAGTATTAGAGAGAGAGAGAGCTGGTAGACCTGCTAGACTGTAATCTGTAGAGTATTAGAGAGAGAGGAGAGCTGGTAGACCTGCTAGACTGTAATCTGTAGAGTATTAGAGAGGAGAGCTGGTAGACCTGCTAGACTGTAATCTGTAGAGTATTAGAGAGGAGAGCTGGTAGACCTGCTAGACTGTAATCTGTAGAGTATTAGAGAGGAGAGCTGGTAGACCTGCTAGACTGTAATCTGTGGAGTATTAGAGAGAGAGAGAGCTGGTAGACCTGCTAGACTGTAATCTGTAGAGTATTAGAGAGAGAGGAGAGCTGGTAGAGCTGCTAGACTGTAATCTGTAGTGTATTAGAGAGGAGAGCTGGTAGACCTGCTAGACTGTAATCTGTAGAGTATTAGAGAGGAGAGCTGGTAGACCTGCTAGACTGTAATCTGTAGAGTATTAGAGAGAGAGAGAGCTGGTAGACCTGCTAGACTGTAATCTGTAGAGTATTAGAGAGAGAGGAGAGCTGGTAGACCTGCTAGACTGTAATCTGTAGAGTATTAGAGAGGAGAGAACTGGTAGACCTGCTAGACTGTAATCTGTAGAGTATTAGAGAGGAGAGCTGGTAGACCTGCTAGACTGTAATCTGTAGAGTATTAGAGAGGAGAGCTGGTAGACCTGCTAGACTGTAATCTGTAGAGTATTAGAGAGGAGAGCTGGTAGACCTGCTAGACTGTAATCTGTAGAGTATTAGAGAGAGAGAGAGCTGGTAGACCTGCTAGACTGTAATCTGTAGAGTATTAGAGAGGAGAGCTGGTAGACCTGCTAGACTGTAATCTGTAGAGTATTAGAGAGGAGAGCTGGTAGACCTGCTAGACTGTAATCTGTAGAGTATTAGAGAGAGGAGAGCTGGTAGACCTGCTAGACTGTAATCTGTAGAGTATTAGAGAGGAGAGCTGGTAGACCTGCTAGACTGTAATCTGTAGAGTATTAGAGAGGAGAGCTGGTAGACCTGCTAGACTGTAATCTGTAGAGTATTAGAGAGGAGAGCTGGTAGAGCTGCTAGACTGTAATCTGTAGTGTATTAGAGAGGAGAGCTGGTAGACCTGCTAGACTGTAATCTGTAGAGTATTAGAGAGGAGAGCTGGTAGACCTGCTAGACTGTAATCTGTAGAGTATTAGAGAGAGGAGAGCTGGTAGACCTGCTAGACTGTAATCTGTAGAGTATTAGAGAGAGAGGAGAGCTGGTAGACCTGCTAGACTGTAATCTGTAGAGTATTAGAGAGAGAGGAGAGCTGGTAGACCTGCTAGACTGTAATCTGTAGAGTATTAGAGAGGAGAGCTGGTAGACCTGCTAGACTGTAATCTGTAGAGTATTAGAGAGGAGAGCTGGTAGACCTGCTAGACTGTAATCTGTAGAGTATTAGAGAGGAGAGCTGGTAGACCTGCTAGACTGTAATCTGTAGAGTATTAGAGAGAGAGGAGAGCTGGTAGACCTGCTAGACTGTAATCTGTAGAGTATTAGAGAGGAGAGCTGGTAGACCTGCTAGACTGTAATCTGTAGAGTATTAGAGAGGAGAGCTGGTAGACCTGCTAGACTGTAATCTGTAGAGTATTAGAGAGGAGAGCTGGTAGACCTGCTAGACTGTAATCTGTAGAGTATTAGAGAGGAGAGCTGGTAGACCTGCTAGACTGTAATCTGTAGAGTATTAGAGAGGAGAGCTGGTAGACCTGCTAGACTGTAATCTGTAGAGTATTAGAGAGGAGAGCTGGTAGACCTGCTAGACTGTAATCTGTAGAGTATTAGAGAGAAGAGAGCTGGTAGACCTGCTAGACTGTAATCTGTAGAGTATTAGAGAGAGGAGAGCTGGTAGACCTGCTAGACTGTAATCTGTAGAGTATTAGAGAGAAGAGGAAGCTGGTAGACCTGCTAGACTGTAATCTGTAGAGTATTAGAGAGGAGAGCTGGTAGACCTGCTAGACTGTAATCTGTAGAGTATTAGAGAGGAGAGCTGGTAGACCTGCTAGACTGTAATCTGTAGAGTATTAGAGAGGAGAGCTGGTAGACCTGCTAGACTGTAATCTGTAGAGTATTAGAGAGAGAGAGGAGAGCTGGTAGACCTGCTAGACTGTAATCTGTAGAGTATTAGAGAGGAGAGCTGGTAGACCTGCTAGACTGTAATCTGTAGAGTATTAGAGAGGGAGAGCTGGTAGACCTGCTAGACTGTAATCTGTAGAGTATTAGAGAGGAGAGCTGGTAGACCTGCTAGACTGTAATCTGTAGAGTATTAGAGAGGAGAGCTGGTAGACCTGCTAGACTGTAATCTGTAGAGTATTAGAGAGAGAGGAGAGCTGGTAGACCTGCTAGACTGTAATCTGTAGAGTATTAGAGAGGAGAGCTGGTAGACCTGCTAGACTGTAATCTGTAGAGTATTAGAGAGGAGAGCTGGTAGACCTGCTAGACTGTAATCTGTAGAGTATTAGAGAGGAGAGCTGGTAGACCTGCTAGACTGTAATCTGTAGAGTATTAGAGAGGAGAGCTGGTAGACCTGCTAGACTGTAATCTGTAGAGTATTAGAGAGAGAGAGAGCTGGTAGACCTGCTAGACTGTAATCTGTAGAGTATTAGAGAGAGGGAGAGCTGGTAGACCTGCTAGACTGTAATCTGTAGAGTATTAGAGAGAGGAGAGCTGGTAGACCTGCTAGACTGTAATCTGTAGAGTATTAGAGAGGAGAGCTGGTAGACCTGCTAGACTGTAATCTGTAGAGTATTAGAGAGGGAGAGCTGGTAGACCTGCTAGACTGTAATCTGTAGAGTATTAGAGAGGAGGAGAGCTGGTAGACCTGCTAGACTGTAATCTGTAGAGTATTAGAGAGAGAGGAGAGCTGGTAGACCTGCTAGACTGTAATCTGTAGAGTATTAGAGAGGAGAGCTGGTAGACCTGCTAGACTGTAATCTGTAGAGTATTAGAGAGGAGAGCTGGTAGACCTGCTAGACTGTAATCTGTAGAGTATTAGAGAGAGGAGAGCTGGTAGACCTGCTAGACTGTAATCTGTAGAGTATTAGAGAGAGGAGAGCTGGTAGACCTGCTAGACTGTAATCTGTAGAGTATTAGAGAGAGAGGAGAGCTGGTAGACCTGCTAGACTGTAATCTGTAGAGTATTAGAGAGGAGAGCTGGTAGACCTGCTAGACTGTAATCTGTAGAGTATTAGAGAGGAGAGCTGGTAGACCTGCTAGACTGTAATCTGTAGAGTATTAGAGAGAGAGAGAGAGCTGGTAGACCTGCTAGACTGTAATCTGTAGAGTATTAGAGAGGAGAGCTGGTAGACCTGCTAGACTGTAATCTGTAGAGTATTAGAGAGGAGAGCTGGTAGACCTGCTAGACTGTAATCTGTAGAGTATTAGAGAGGAGAGCTGGTAGACCTGCTAGACTGTAATCTGTAGAGTATTAGAGAGAGGAGAGCTGGTAGACCTGCTAGACTGTAATCTGTAGAGTATTAGAGAGAGAGGAGAGCTGGTAGACCTGCTAGACTGTAATCTGTAGAGTATTAGAGAGGAGAGCTGGTAGACCTGCTAGACTGTAATCTGTAGAGTATTAGAGAGGAGAGCTGGTAGACCTGCTAGACTGTAATCTGTAGAGTATTAGAGAGGAGAGCTGGTAGACCTGCTAGACTGTAATCTGTAGAGTATTAGAGAGAGAGAGCTGGTAGACCTGCTAGACTGTAATCTGTAGAGTATTAGAGAGAGAGAGAGAGCTGGTAGACCTGCTAGACTGTAATCTGTAGAGTATTAGAGAGGAGAGCTGGTAGACCTGCTAGACTGTAATCTGTAGAGTATTAGAGAGGAGAGCTGGTAGACCTGCTAGACTGTAATCTGTAGAGTATTAGAGAGGAGAGCTGGTAGACCTGCTAGACTGTAATCTGTAGAGTATTAGAGAGAGAGAGCTGGTAGACCTGCTAGACTGTAATCTGTAGAGTATTAGAGAGAGAGGAGAGCTGGTAGACCTGCTAGACTGTAATCTGTAGAGTATTAGAGAGGAGAGCTGGTAGACCTGCTAGACTGTAATCTGTAGAGTATTAGAGAGAGGAGAGCTGGTAGACCTGCTAGACTGTAATCTGTAGAGTATTAGAGAGGAGAGCTGGTAGACCTGCTAGACTGTAATCTGTAGAGTATTAGAGAGGAGAGCTGGTAGACCTGCTAGACTGTAATCTGTAGAGTATTAGAGAGAGGAGAGCTGGTAGACCTGCTAGACTGTAATCTGTAGAGTATTAGAGAGGAGGAGAGCTGGTAGACCTGCTAGACTGTAATCTGTAGAGTATTAGAGAGAGGAGAGCTGGTAGACCTGCTAGACTGTAATCTGTAGAGTATTAGAGAGGAGAGCTGGTAGACCTGCTAGACTGTAATCTGTAGAGTATTAGAGAGGAGAGCTGGTAGACCTGCTAGACTGTAATCTGTAGAGTATTAGAGAGGAGAGCTGGTAGACCTGCTAGACTGTAATCTGTAGAGTATTAGAGAGAGAGAGGAGAGCTGGTAGACCTGCTAGACTGTAATCTGTAGAGTATTAGAGAGGAGAGCTGGTAGACCTGCTAGACTGTAATCTGTAGAGTATTAGAGAGGAGAGCTGGTAGACCTGCTAGACTGTAATCTGTAGAGTATTAGAGAGAGGAGAGCTGGTAGACCTGCTAGACTGTAATCTGTAGAGTATTAGAGAGAGGAGAGCTGGTAGACCTGCTAGACTGTAATCTGTAGAGTATTAGAGAGAAGAGAGCTGGTAGACCTGCTAGACTGTAATCTGTAGAGTATTAGAGAGAGAGAGCTGGTAGACCTGCTAGACTGTAATCTGTAGAGTATTAGAGAGGAGAGCTGGTAGACCTGCTAGACTGTAATCTGTAGAGTATTAGAGAGGAGGAGAGCTGGTAGACCTGCTAGACTGTAATCTGTAGAGTATTAGAGAGAGAGGAGAGCTGGTAGACCTGCTAGACTGTAATCTGTAGAGTATTAGAGAGAGAGGAGAGCTGGTAGACCTGCTAGACTGTAATCTGTAGAGTATTAGAGAGGAGAGCTGGTAGACCTGCTAGACTGTAATCTGTAGAGTATTAGAGAGGAGAGCTGGTAGACCTGCTAGACTGTAATCTGTAGAGTATTAGAGAGAGGAGAGCTGGTAGACCTGCTAGACTGTAATCTGTAGAGTATTAGAGAGAGGAGAGCTGGTAGACCTGCTAGACTGTAATCTGTAGAGTATTAGAGAGAGAGAGAGCTGGTAGACCTGCTAGACTGTAATCTGTAGAGTATTAGAGAGGAGAGCTGGTAGACCTGCTAGACTGTAATCTGTAGAGTATTAGAGAGGAGAGCTGGTAGACCTGCTAGACTGTAATCTGTAGAGTATTAGAGAGGAGAGCTGGTAGACCTGCTAGACTGTAATCTGTAGAGTATTAGAGAGAGGGAGAGCTGGTAGACCTGCTAGACTGTAATCTGTAGAGTATTAGAGAGGAGAGCTGGTAGACCTGCTAGACTGTAATCTGTAGAGTATTAGAGAGGAGAGCTGGTAGACCTGCTAGACTGTAATCTGTAGAGTATTAGAGAGGAGAGCTGGTAGACCTGCTAGACTGTAATCTGTAGAGTATTAGAGAGAGAGAGCTGGTAGACCTGCTAGACTGTAATCTGTAGAGTATTAGAGAGAGAGAGAGCTGGTAGACCTGCTAGACTGTAATCTGTAGAGTATTAGAGAGAGAGAGCTGGTAGACCTGCTAGACTGTAATCTGTAGAGTATTAGAGAGGAGAGCTGGTAGACCTGCTAGACTGTAATCTGTAGAGTATTAGAGAGGAGAGCTGGTAGACCTGCTAGACTGTAATCTGTAGAGTATTAGAGAGGAGAGCTGGTAGACCTGCTAGACTGTAATCTGTAGAGTATTAGAGAGAGAGAGAGCTGGTAGACCTGCTAGACTGTAATCTGTAGAGTATTAGAGAGAGAGGAGAGCTGGTAGACCTGCTAGACTGTAATCTGTAGAGTATTAGAGAGAGGAGAGCTGGTAGACCTGCTAGACTGTAATCTGTAGAGTATTAGAGAGGAGAGCTGGTAGACCTGCTAGACTGTAATCTGTAGAGTATTAGAGAGGAGAGCTGGTAGACCTGCTAGACTGTAATCTGTAGAGTATTAGAGAGGAGGAGAGCTGGTAGACCTGCTAGACTGTAATCTGTAGAGTATTAGAGAGAGAGAGCTGGTAGACCTGCTAGACTGTAATCTGTAGAGTATTAGAGAGAGAGGAGAGCTGGTAGACCTGCTAGACTGTAATCTGTAGAGTATTAGAGAGGAGAGCTGGTAGACCTGCTAGACTGTAATCTGTAGAGTATTAGAGAGGAGAGCTGGTAGACCTGCTAGACTGTAATCTGTAGAGTATTAGAGAGGAGAGCTGGTAGACCTGCTAGACTGTAATCTGTAGAGTATTAGAGAGAGGAGAGCTGGTAGACCTGCTAGACTGTAATCTGTAGAGTATTAGAGAGAGAGAGAGCTGGTAGACCTGCTAGACTGTAATCTGTAGAGTATTAGAGAGGAGAGAGCTGGTAGACCTGCTAGACTGTAATCTGTAGAGTATTAGAGAGGAGAGCTGGTAGACCTGCTAGACTGTAATCTGTAGAGTATTAGAGAGGAGGAGAGCTGGTAGACCTGCTAGACTGTAATCTGTAGAGTATTAGAGAGAGGAGAGCTGGTAGACCTGCTAGACTGTAATCTGTAGAGTATTAGAGAGGAGAGCTGGTAGACCTGCTAGACTGTAATCTGTAGAGTATTAGAGAGAGAGAGGAGAGCTGGTAGACCTGCTAGACTGTAATCTGTAGAGTATTAGAGAGGAGAGCTGGTAGACCTGCTAGACTGTAATCTGTAGAGTATTAGAGAGGAGAGCTGGTAGACCTGCTAGACTGTAATCTGTAGAGTATTAGAGAGGAGAGCTGGTAGACCTGCTAGACTGTAATCTGTAGAGTATTAGAGAGAGAGAGCTGGTAGTCCTGCTAGACTGTAATCTGTAGAGTATTAGAGAGAGAGGAGAGCTGGTAGACCTGCTAGACTGTAATCTGTAGAGTATTAGAGAGAGGAGAGCTGGTAGACCTGCTAGACTGTAATCTGTAGAGTATTAGAGAGGAGAGCTGGTAGACCTGCTAGACTGTAATCTGTAGAGTATTAGAGAGGAGAGCTGGTAGACCTGCTAGACTGTAATCTGTAGAGTATTAGAGAGAGAGGAGAGCTGGTAGACCTGCTAGACTGTAATCTGTAGAGTATTAGAGAGAGGAGAGCTGGTAGACCTGCTAGACTGTAATCTGTAGAGTATTAGAGAGGAGAGCTGGTAGACCTGCTAGACTGTAATCTGTAGAGTATTAGAGAGGAGAGCTGGTAGACCTGCTAGACTGTAATCTGTAGAGTATTAGAGAGAGGAGAGCTGGTAGACCTGCTAGACTGTAATCTGTAGAGTATTAGAGAGGAGGAGAGCTGGTAGACCTGCTAGACTGTAATCTGTAGAGTATTAGAGAGAGAGAGGAGAGCTGGTAGACCTGCTAGACTGTAATCTGTAGAGTATTAGAGAGGAGAGCTGGTAGACCTGCTAGACTGTAATCTGTAGAGTATTAGAGAGGAGAGCTGGTAGACCTGCTAGACTGTAATCTGTAGAGTATTAGAGAGGAGAGCTGGTAGACCTGCTAGACTGTAATCTGTAGAGTATTAGAGAGAGAGGAGAGCTGGTAGACCTGCTAGACTGTAATCTGTAGAGTATTAGAGAGGAGGAGAGCTGGTAGACCTGCTAGACTGTAATCTGTAGAGTATTAGAGAGGAGAGCTGGTAGACCTGCTAGACTGTAATCTGTAGAGTATTAGAGAGGAGAGCTGGTAGACCTGCTAGACTGTAATCTGTAGAGTATTAGAGAGGAGAGCTGGTAGACCTGCTAGACTGTAATCTGTAGAGTATTAGAGAGAGAGAGAGCTGGTAGACCTGCTAGACTGTAATCTGTAGAGTATTAGAGAGAGGAGAGCTGGTAGACCTGCTAGACTGTAATCTGTAGAGTATTAGAGAGGAGAGCTGGTAGACCTGCTAGACTGTAATCTGTAGAGTATTAGAGAGGAGAGCTGGTAGACCTGCTAGACTGTAATCTGTAGAGTATTAGAGAGGAGAGCTGGTAGACCTGCTAGACTGTAATCTGTAGAGTATTAGAGAGAGAGAGAGCTGGTAGTCCTGCTAGACTGTAATCTGTAGAGTATTAGAGAGAGAGGAGAGCTGGTAGACCTGCTAGACTGTAATCTGTAGAGTATTAGAGAGAGAGGAAGCTGGTAGACCTGCTAGACTGTAATCTGTAGAGTATTAGAGAGGGAGAGCTGGTAGACCTGCTAGACTGTAATCTGTAGAGTATTAGAGAGGAGAGCTGGTAGACCTGCTAGACTGTAATCTGTAGAGTATTAGAGAGAGGAGAGCTGGTAGACCTGCTAGACTGTAATCTGTAGAGTATTAGAGAGAGAGGAGAGCTGGTAGACCTGCTAGACTGTAATCTGTAGAGTATTAGAGAGGAGAGCTGGTAGACCTGCTAGACTGTAATCTGTAGAGTATTAGAGAGGAGAGCTGGTAGACCTGCTAGACTGTAATCTGTAGAGTATTAGAGAGGAGAGCTGGTAGACCTGCTAGACTGTAATCTGTAGAGTATTAGAGAGAGAGAGCTGGTAGACCTGCTAGACTGTAATCTGTAGAGTATTAGAGAGAGAGAGAAGCTGGTAGACCTGCTAGACTGTAATCTGTAGAGTATTAGAGAGGAGAGCTGGTAGACCTGCTAGACTGTAATCTGTAGAGTATTAGAGAGGAGAGCTGGTAGACCTGCTAGACTGTAATCTGTAGAGTATTAGAGAGGAGAGCTGGTAGACCTGCTAGACTGTAATCTGTAGAGTATTAGAGAGAGAGGAGAGCTGGTAGACCTGCTAGACTGTAATCTGTGGAGTATTAGAGAGAGAGGAGAGCTGGTAGTCCTGCTAGACTGTAATCTGTAGAGTATTAGAGAGGAGAGCTGGTAGACCTGCTAGACTGTAATCTGTAGAGTATTAGAGAGGAGAGCTGGTAGACCTGCTAGACTGTAATCTGTAGAGTATTAGAGAGGAGGAGAGCTGGTAGACCTGCTAGACTGTAATCTGTAGAGTATTAGAGAGAGAGAGGAGAGCTGGTAGACCTGCTAGACTGTAATCTGTAGAGTATTAGAGAGGAGAGCTGGTAGACCTGCTAGACTGTAATCTGTAGAGTATTAGAGAGGAGAGCTGGTAGACCTGCTAGACTGTAATCTGTAGAGTATTAGAGAGGGAGAGCTGGTAGACCTGCTAGACTGTAATCTGTAGAGTATTAGAGAGAGAGAGCTGGTAGACCTGCTAGACTGTAATCTGTAGAGTATTAGAGAGAGAGGAGAGCTGGTAGACCTGCTAGACTGTAATCTGTAGAGTATTAGAGAGGAGAGCTGGTAGACCTGCTAGACTGTAATCTGTAGAGTATTAGAGAGGAGAGCTGGTAGACCTGCTAGACTGTAATCTGTAGAGTATTAGAGAGGAGAGCTGGTAGACCTGCTAGACTGTAATCTGTAGAGTATTAGAGAGAGAGAGCTGGTAGACCTGCTAGACTGTAATCTGTAGAGTATTAGAGAGAGAGAGAGCTGGTAGACCTGCTAGACTGTAATCTGTAGAGTATTAGAGAGGAGAGCTGGTAGACCTGCTAGACTGTAATCTGTAGAGTATTAGAGAGGAGAGAGCTGGTAGACCTGCTAGACTGTAATCTGTAGAGTATTAGAGAGGGAGAGCTGGTAGACCTGCTAGACTGTAATCTGTAGAGTATTAGAGAGGAGAGCTGGTAGACCTGCTAGACTGTAATCTGTAGAGTATTAGAGAGAGAGGAGAGCTGGTAGACCTGCTAGACTGTAATCTGTAGAGTATTAGAGAGGAGAGCTGGTAGACCTGCTAGACTGTAATCTGTAGAGTATTAGAGAGAGAGGAGAGCTGGTAGACCTGCTAGACTGTAATCTGTAGAGTATTAGAGAGGAGAGCTGGTAGACCTGCTAGACTGTAATCTGTAGAGTATTAGAGAGGAGAGCTGGTAGACCTGCTAGACTGTAATCTGTAGAGTATTAGAGAGGAGGAGAGCTGGTAGACCTGCTAGACTGTAATCTGTAGAGTATTAGAGAGAGAGGAGAGCTGGTAGACCTGCTAGACTGTAATCTGTAGAGTATTAGAGAGGAGAGCTGGTAGACCTGCTAGACTGTAATCTGTAGAGTATTAGAGAGGAGAGCTGGTAGACCTGCTAGACTGTAATCTGTAGAGTATTAGAGAGGAGAGCTGGTAGACCTGCTAGACTGTAATCTGTAGAGTATTAGAGAGAGAGAGAGCTGGTAGACCTGCTAGACTGTAATCTGTAGAGTATTAGAGAGAGAGGAGAGCTGGTAGACCTGCTAGACTGTAATCTGTAGAGTATTAGAGAGGAGAGCTGGTAGACCTGCTAGACTGTAATCTGTAGAGTATTAGAGAGGAGAGCTGGTAGACCTGCTAGACTGTAATCTGTAGAGTATTAGAGAGGAGAGCTGGTAGACCTGCTAGACTGTAATCTGTAGAGTATTAGAGAGGAGAGCTGGTAGACCTGCTAGACTGTAATCTGTAGAGTATTAGAGAGGAGAGCTGGTAGACCTGCTAGACTGTAATCTGTAGAGTATTAGAGAGAAGGAGAGCTGGTAGACCTGCTAGACTGTAATCTGTAGAGTATTAGAGAGAGGAGAGCTGGTAGACCTGCTAGACTGTAATCTGTAGAGTATTAGAGAGGAGAGCTGGTAGACCTGCTAGACTGTAATCTGTAGAGTATTAGAGAGGAGAGCTGGTAGACCTGCTAGACTGTAATCTGTAGAGTATTAGAGAGAGAGGAGAGCTGGTAGACCTGCTAGACTGTAATCTGTAGAGTATTAGAGAGAGAGAGCTGGTAGACCTGCTAGACTGTAATCTGTAGAGTATTAGAGAGAGAGGAGAGCTGGTAGACCTGCTAGACTGTAATCTGTAGAGTATTAGAGAGGAGAGCTGGTAGACCTGCTAGACTGTAATCTGTAGAGTATTAGAGAGGAGAGCTGGTAGACCTGCTAGACTGTAATCTGTAGAGTATTAGAGAGGAGAGAGCTGGTAGACCTGCTAGACTGTAATCTGTAGAGTATTAGAGAGAGAGAGAGCTGGTAGACCTGCTAGACTGTAATCTGTAGAGTATTAGAGAGGAGAGCTGGTAGACCTGCTAGACTGTAATCTGTAGAGTATTAGAGAGGAGAGCTGGTAGACCTGCTAGACTGTAATCTGTAGAGTATTAGAGAGGAGGAGAGCTGGTAGACCTGCTAGACTGTAATCTGTAGAGTATTAGAGAGAGGAGAGCTGGTAGACCTGCTAGACTGTAATCTGTAGAGTATTAGAGAGAGAGGAGAGCTGGTAGACCTGCTAGACTGTAATCTGTAGAGTATTAGAGAGGAGAGCTGGTAGACCTGCTAGACTGTAATCTGTAGAGTATTAGAGAGGAGAGCTGGTAGACCTGCTAGACTGTAATCTGTAGAGTATTAGAGAGGAGAGCTGGTAGACCTGCTAGACTGTAATCTGTAGAGTATTAGAGAGAGAGAGAGCTGGTAGACCTGCTAGACTGTAATCTGTAGAGTATTAGAGAGGAGAGCTGGTAGACCTGCTAGACTGTAATCTGTAGAGTATTAGAGAGGAGAGCTGGTAGACCTGCTAGACTGTAATCTGTAGAGTATTAGAGAGAGAGAGAGCTGGTAGACCTGCTAGACTGTAATCTGTAGAGTATTAGAGAGGAGAGCTGGTAGACCTGCTAGACTGTAATCTGTAGAGTATTAGAGAGAGAGAGCTGGTAGACCTGCTAGACTGTAATCTGTAGAGTATTAGAGAGGAGAGCTGGTAGACCTGCTAGACTGTAATCTGTAGAGTATTAGAGAGAGGAGAGCTGGTAGACCTGCTAGACTGTAATCTGTAGAGTATTAGAGAGAGAGAGCTGGTAGACCTGCTAGACTGTAATCTGTAGAGTATTAGAGAGAGAGAGCTGGTAGACCTGCTAGACTGTAATCTGTAGAGTATTAGAGAGAGGAGAGCTGGTAGACCTGCTAGACTGTAATCTGTAGAGTATTAGAGAGGAGAGCTGGTAGACCTGCTAGACTGTAATCTGTAGAGTATTAGAGAGGAGAGCTGGTAGACCTGCTAGACTGTAATCTGTAGAGTATTAGAGAGAGGAGAGCTGGTAGACCTGCTAGACTGTAATCTGTAGAGTATTAGAGAGAGAGGAGAGCTGGTAGACCTGCTAGACTGTAATCTGTAGAGTATTAGAGAGAGAGGAAGCTGGTAGACCTGCTAGACTGTAATCTGTAGAGTATTAGAGAGGAGAGCTGGTAGACCTGCTAGACTGTAATCTGTAGAGTATTAGAGAGGAGAGCTGGTAGACCTGCTAGACTGTAATCTGTAGAGTATTAGAGAGGAGAGCTGGTAGACCTGCTAGACTGTAATCTGTAGAGTATTAGAGAGAGAGAGGAGAGCTGGTAGACCTGCTAGACTGTAATCTGTAGAGTATTAGAGAGGAGAGCTGGTAGACCTGCTAGACTGTAATCTGTAGAGTATTAGAGAGGAGAGCTGGTAGACCTGCTAGACTGTAATCTGTAGAGTATTAGAGAGGAGAGCTGGTAGACCTGCTAGACTGTAATCTGTAGAGTATTAGAGAGAGAGGAGAGCTGGTAGACCTGCTAGACTGTAATCTGTAGAGTATTAGAGAGAGAGGAGAGCTGGTAGACCTGCTAGACTGTAATCTGTAGAGTATTAGAGAGGAGAGCTGGTAGACCTGCTAGACTGTAATCTGTAGAGTATTAGAGAGGAGAGCTGGTAGACCTGCTAGACTGTAATCTGTAGAGTATTAGAGAGGAGGAGAGCTGGTAGACCTGCTAGACTGTAATCTGTAGAGTATTAGAGAGAGAGGAGAGCTGGTAGACCTGCTAGACTGTAATCTGTAGAGTATTAGAGAGGAGAGCTGGTAGACCTGCTAGACTGTAATCTGTAGAGTATTAGAGAGGAGAGCTGGTAGACCTGCTAGACTGTAATCTGTAGAGTATTAGAGAGAGAGAGCTGGTAGACCTGCTAGACTGTAATCTGTAGAGTATTAGAGAGAGGAGAGCTGGTAGACCTGCTAGACTGTAATCTGTGGAGTATTAGAGAGAGAGGAGAGCTGGTAGTCCTGCTAGACTGTAATCTGTAGAGTATTAGAGAGGAGAGCTGGTAGAGCTGCTAGACTGTAATCTGTAGTGTATTAGAGAGGAGAGCTGGTAGACCTGCTAGACTGTAATCTGTAGAGTATTAGAGAGGAGAGCTGGTAGACCTGCTAGACTGTAATCTGTGGAGTATTAGAGAGAGAGTAGAGCTGGTAGTCCTGCTAGACTGTAATCTGTAGAGTATTAGAGAGAGAGGAGAGCTGGTAGACCTGCTAGACTGTAATCTGTAGAGTATTAGAGAGGAGAGCTGGTAGACCTGCTAGACTGTAATCTGTAGAGTATTAGAGAGGAGAGCTGGTAGACCTGCTAGACTGTAATCTGTAGAGTATTAGAGAGGAGAGCTGGTAGACCTGCTAGACTGTAATCTGTAGAGTATTAGAGAGAGAGAGCTGGTAGACCTGCTAGACTGTAATCTGTAGAGTATTAGAGAGAGAGAGAGCTGGTAGACCTGCTAGACTGTAATCTGTAGAGT
This sequence comes from Salmo salar, assembly GCF_905237065.1. Lineage (NCBI taxonomy): Eukaryota > Metazoa > Chordata > Actinopteri > Salmoniformes > Salmonidae > Salmo > Salmo salar. The sequence continues at coordinate 137,937 of NW_025550959.1, read as the reverse complement.
ATTAGAGAGGAGAGCTGGTAAACCTGCTAGACTGTAATCTGTAGAGTATTAGAGAGGAGAGCTGGTAGACCTGCTAGACTGTAATCTGTAGAGTATTAGAGAGGAGAGCTGGTAGACCTGCTAGACTGTAATCTGTAGAGTATTAGAGAGGAGGAGAGCTGGTAGACCTGCTAGACTGTAATCTGTAGAGTATTAGAGAGAGAGAGAGAGCTGGTAGACCTGCTAGACTGTAATCTGTAGAGTATTAGAGAGGAGAGCTGGTAGACCTGCTAGACTGTAATCTGTAGAGTATTAGAGAGAGGAGAGCTGGTAGACCTGCTAGACTGTAATCTGTAGAGTATTAGAGAGGAGAGCTGGTAGACCTGCTAGACTGTAATCTGTAGAGTATTAGAGAGAGGAGAGCTGGTAGACCTGCTAGACTGTAATCTGTAGAGTATTAGAGAGGAGAGCTGGTAGACCTGCTAGACTGTAATCTGTAGAGTATTAGAGAGAGGAGAGCTGGTAGACCTGCTAGACTGTAATCTGTAGAGTATTAGAGAGGAGAGCTGGTAGACCTGCTAGACTGTAATCTGTAGAGTATTAGAGAGGAGAGCTGGTAGACCTGCTAGACTGTAATCTGTAGAGTATTAGAGAGGAGAGCTGGTAGACCTGCTAGACTGTAATCTGTAGAGTATTAGAGAGGAGGAGAGCTGGTAGACCTGCTAGACTGTAATCTGTAGAGTATTAGAGAGGAGAGCTGGTAGACCTGCTAGACTGTAATCTGTAGAGTATTAGAGAGGAGGAGAGCTGGTAGACCTGCTAGACTGTAATCTGTAGAGTATTAGAGAGGAGAGCTGGTAGACCTGCTAGACTGTAATCTGTAGAGTATTAGAGAGGAGAGCTGGTAGACCTGCTAGACTGTAATCTGTAGAGTATTAGAGAGGGAGAGCTGGTAGACCTGCTAGACTGTAATCTGTAGAGTATTAGAGAGGAGAGAGCTGGTAGACCTGCTAGACTGTAATCTGTAGAGTATTAGAGAGAGAGAGAGCTGGTAGACCTGCTAGACTGTAATCTGTAGAGTATTAGAGAGGAGAGCTGGTAGACCTGCTAGACTGTAATCTGTAGAGTATTAGAGAGGAGAGCTGGTAGACCTGCTAGACTGTAATCTGTAGAGTATTAGAGAGGAGAGCTGGTAGACCTGCTAGACTGTAATCTGTAGAGTATTAGAGAGAGAGGAGAGCTGGTAGACCTGCTAGACTGTAATCTGTAGAGTATTAGAGAGGAGAGCTGGTAGACCTGCTAGACTGTAATCTGTAGAGTATTAGAGAGAGAGAGAGCTGGTAGACCTGCTAGACTGTAATCTGTAGAGTATTAGAGAGGAGAGCTGGTAGACCTGCTAGACTGTAATCTGTAGAGTATTAGAGAGGAGAGCTGGTAGACCTGCTAGACTGTAATCTGTAGAGTATTAGAGAGGAGAGCTGGTAGACCTGCTAGACTGTAATCTGTAGAGTATTAGAGAGAGAGAGAGCTGGTAGACCTGCTAGACTGTAATCTGTAGAGTATTAGAGAGAGAGAGCTGGTAGACCTGCTAGACTGTAATCTGTAGAGTATTAGAGAGGAGAGCTGGTAGACCTGCTAGACTGTAATCTGTAGAGTATTAGAGAGGAGAGCTGGTAGACCTGCTAGACTGTAATCTGTAGAGTATTAGAGAGAGAGAGCTGGTAGACCTGCTAGACTGTAATCTGTAGAGTATTAGAGAGAGAGGAGAGCTGGTAGACCTGCTAGACTGTAATCTGTAGAGTATTAGAGAGGAGAGCTGGTAGACCTGCTAGACTGTAATCTGTAGAGTATTAGAGAGGAGAGCTGGTAGACCTGCTAGACTGTAATCTGTAGAGTATTAGAGAGGAGAGCTGGTAGACCTGCTAGACTGTAATCTGTAGAGTATTAGAGAGAGGGAGAGCTGGTAGACCTGCTAGACTGTAATCTGTAGAGTATTAGAGAGAGGAGAGCTGGTAGACCTGCTAGACTGTAATCTGTAGAGTATTAGAGAGGAGAGCTGGTAGACCTGCTAGACTGTAATCTGTAGAGTATTAGAGAGGAGAGCTGGTAGACCTGCTAGACTGTAATCTGTAGAGTATTAGAGAGGGAGAGCTGGTAGACCTGCTAGACTGTAATCTGTAGAGTATTAGAGAGAGAGAGAGCTGGTAGACCTGCTAGACTGTAATCTGTAGAGTATTAGAGAGGAGAGCTGGTAGACCTGCTAGACTGTAATCTGTAGAGTATTAGAGAGGAGAGCTGGTAGACCTGCTAGACTGTAATCTGTAGAGTATTAGAGAGGAGAGCTGGTAGACCTGCTAGACTGTAATCTGTAGAGTATTAGAGAGAGGAGAGCTGGTAGACCTGCTAGACTGTAATCTGTAGAGTATTAGAGAGGAGGAGAGCTGGTAGACCTGCTAGACTGTAATCTGTAGAGTATTAGAGAGAGGAGAGCTGGTAGACCTGCTAGACTGTAATCTGTAGAGTATTAGAGAGGAGAGCTGGTAGACCTGCTAGACTGTAATCTGTAGAGTATTAGAGAGAGAGAGCTGGTAGACCTGCTAGACTGTAATCTGTAGAGTATTAGAGAGGAGAGCTGGTAGACCTGCTAGACTGTAATCTGTAGAGTATTAGAGAGGAGAGCTGGTAGACCTGCTAGACTGTAATCTGTAGAGTATTAGAGAGAGGGAGAGCTGGTAGACCTGCTAGACTGTAATCTGTAGAGTATTAGAGAGAGAGAGCTGGTAGACCTGCTAGACTGTAATCTGTAGAGTATTAGAGAGGAGAGCTGGTAGACCTGCTAGACTGTAATCTGTAGAGTATTAGAGAGGAGAGCTGGTAGACCTGCTAGACTGTAATCTGTAGAGTATTAGAGAGGAGAGCTGGTAGACCTGCTAGACTGTAATCTGTAGAGTATTAGAGAGAGAGGAGAGCTGGTAGACCTGCTAGACTGTAATCTGTAGAGTATTAGAGAGAGAGGAGAGCTGGTAGACCTGCTAGACTGTAATCTGTAGAGTATTAGAGAGGAGAGCTGGTAGACCTGCTAGACTGTAATCTGTAGAGTATTAGAGAGGAGAGCTGGTAGACCTGCTAGACTGTAATCTGTAGAGTATTAGAGAGGAGAGCTGGTAGACCTGCTAGACTGTAATCTGTAGAGTATTAGAGAGGAGAGAGCTGGTAGACCTGCTAGACTGTAATCTGTAGAGTATTAGAGAGAGAGGAGAGCTGGTAGACCTGCTAGACTGTAATCTGTAGAGTATTAGAGAGGAGAGCTGGTAGACCTGCTAGACTGTAATCTGTAGAGTATTAGAGAGGAGAGCTGGTAGACCTGCTAGACTGTAATCTGTAGAGTATTAGAGAGGAGAGCTGGTAGACCTGCTAGACTGTAATCTGTAGAGTATTAGAGAGAGAGAGAGCTGGTAGACCTGCTAGACTGTAATCTGTAGAGTATTAGAGAGAGAGGAGAGCTGGTAGACCTGCTAGACTGTAATCTGTAGAGTATTAGAGAGGAGAGCTGGTAGACCTGCTAGACTGTAATCTGTAGAGTATTAGAGAGAGGAGAGCTGGTAGACCTGCTAGACTGTAATCTGTAGAGTATTAGAGAGGAGAGCTGGTAGACCTGCTAGACTGTAATCTGTAGAGTATTAGAGAGGAGAGCTGGTAGACCTGCTAGACTGTAATCTGTAGAGTATTAGAGAGAGAGAGAGCTGGTAGACCTGCTAGACTGTAATCTGTAGAGTATTAGAGAGGAGAGCTGGTAGACCTGCTAGACTGTAATCTGTAGAGTATTAGAGAGGAGAGCTGGTAGACCTGCTAGACTGTAATCTGTAGAGTATTAGAGAGGAGAGCTGGTAGACCTGCTAGACTGTAATCTGTAGAGTATTAGAGAGGAGAGCTGGTAGACCTGCTAGACTGTAATCTGTAGAGTATTAGAGAGAGAGAGGAGCTGGTAGACCTGCTAGACTGTAATCTGTAGAGTATTAGAGAGGAGAGCTGGTAGACCTGCTAGACTGTAATCTGTAGAGTATTAGAGAGGAGAGCTGGTAGACCTGCTAGACTGTAATCTGTAGAGTATTAGAGAGAGGAGAGCTGGTAGACCTGCTAGACTGTAATCTGTAGAGTATTAGAGAGGAGAGCTGGTAGACCTGCTAGACTGTAATCTGTAGAGTATTAGAGAGAGGAGAGCTGGTAGACCTGCTAGACTGTAATCTGTAGAGTATTAGAGAGGAGAGCTGGTAGACCTGCTAGACTGTAATCTGTAGAGTATTAGAGAGAGAGAGAGCTGGTAGACCTGCTAGACTGTAATCTGTAGAGTATTAGAGAGGAGAGCTGGTAGACCTGCTAGACTGTAATCTGTAGAGTATTAGAGAGGAGAGCTGGTAGACCTGCTAGACTGTAATCTGTAGAGTATTAGAGAGAGGAGAGCTGGTAGACCTGCTAGACTGTAATCTGTAGAGTATTAGAGAGGAGAGCTGGTAGACCTGCTAGACTGTAATCTGTAGAGTATTAGAGAGAGAGAGCTGGTAGACCTGCTAGACTGTAATCTGTAGAGTATTAGAGAGGAGAGCTGGTAGACCTGCTAGACTGTAATCTGTAGAGTATTAGAGAGGAGAGCTGGTAGACCTGCTAGACTGTAATCTGTAGAGTATTAGAGAGGAGAGCTGGTAGACCTGCTAGACTGTAATCTGTAGAGTATTAGAGAGGAGAGCTGGTAGACCTGCTAGACTGTAATCTGTAGAGTATTAGAGAGAGAGAGCTGGTAGACCTGCTAGACTGTAATCTGTAGAGTATTAGAGAGGAGAGCTGGTAGACCTGCTAGACTGTAATCTGTAGAGTATTAGAGAGGAGAGCTGGTAGACCTGCTAGACTGTAATCTGTAGAGTATTAGAGAGGAGAGCTGGTAGACCTGCTAGACTGTAATCTGTAGAGTATTAGAGAGAGGAGAGCTGGTAGACCTGCTAGACTGTAATCTGTAGAGTATTAGAGAGGAGGAGAGCTGGTAGACCTGCTAGACTGTAATCTGTAGAGTATTAGAGAGGAGAGCTGGTAGACCTGCTAGACTGTAATCTGTAGAGTATTAGAGAGGAGAGCTGGTAGACCTGCTAGACTGTAATCTGTAGAGTATTAGAGAGAGAGGAGAGCTGGTAGACCTGCTAGACTGTAATCTGTAGAGTATTAGAGAGAGAGGAGAGCTGGTAGACCTGCTAGACTGTAATCTGTAGAGTATTAGAGAGAGAGAGCTGGTAGACCTGCTAGACTGTAATCTGTAGAGTATTAGAGAGGAGAGCTGGTAGACCTGCTAGACTGTAATCTGTAGAGTATTAGAGAGGAGAGCTGGTAGACCTGCTAGACTGTAATCTGTAGAGTATTAGAGAGGAGAGCTGGTAGACCTGCTAGACTGTAATCTGTAGAGTATTAGAGAGGAGAGCTGGTAGACCTGCTAGACTGTAATCTGTAGAGTATTAGAGAGAGAGGAGAGCTGGTAGACCTGCTAGACTGTAATCTGTAGAGTATTAGAGAGGAGAGCTGGTAGACCTGCTAGACTGTAATCTGTAGAGTATTAGAGAGGAGAGCTGGTAGACCTGCTAGACTGTAATCTGTAGAGTATTAGAGAGGAGAGCTGGTAGACCTGCTAGACTGTAATCTGTAGAGTATTAGAGAGAGAGGAGAGCTGGTAGACCTGCTAGACTGTAATCTGTAGAGTATTAGAGAGGAGAGAGCTGGTAGACCTGCTAGACTGTAATCTGTAGAGTATTAGAGAGAGAGGAGAGCTGGTAGACCTGCTAGACTGTAATCTGTAGAGTATTAGAGAGGAGAGCTGGTAGACCTGCTAGACTGTAATCTGTAGAGTATTAGAGAGGGAGAGCTGGTAGACCTGCTAGACTGTAATCTGTAGAGTATTAGAGAGAGGAGAGCTGGTAGACCTGCTAGACTGTAATCTGTAGAGTATTAGAGAGAGGGAGAGCTGGTAGTCCTGCTAGACTGTAATCTGTAGAGTATTAGAGAGAGGAGAGCTGGTAGACCTGCTAGACTGTAATCTGTAGTGTATTAGAGAGGAGAGCTGGTAGACCTGCTAGACTGTAATCTGTAGAGTATTAGAGAGGAGAGCTGGTAGACCTGCTAGACTGTAATCTGTAGAGTATTAGAGAGAGAGGAGAGCTGGTAGTCCTGCTAGACTGTAATCTGTAGACTATTAGAGAGAGAGGAGAGCTGGTAGACCTGCTAGACTGTAATCTGTAGAGTATTAGAGAGAGAGAGCTGGTAGACCTGCTAGACTGTAATCTGTAGAGTATTAGAGAGGAGAGCTGGTAGACCTGCTAGACTGTAATCTGTAGAGTATTAGAGAGGAGAGCTGGTAGACCTGCTAGACTGTAATCTGTAGAGTATTAGAGAGGAGAGCTGGTAGACCTGCTAGACTGTAATCTGTAGAGTATTAGAGAGGAGAGCTGGTAGACCTGCTAGACTGTAATCTGTAGAGTATTAGAGAGAGGAGAGCTGGTAGACCTGCTAGACTGTAATCTGTAGAGTATTAGAGAGGAGAGCTGGTAGACCTGCTAGACTGTAATCTGTAGAGTATTAGAGAGGAGAGCTGGTAGACCTGCTAGACTGTAATCTGTAGAGTATTAGAGAGGAGGAGAGCTGGTAGACCTGCTAGACTGTAATCTGTAGAGTATTAGAGAGAAGGAGAGCTGGTAGACCTGCTAGACTGTAATCTGTAGAGTATTAGAGAGGAGAGCTGGTAGACCTGCTAGACTGTAATCTGTAGAGTATTAGAGAGAGAGGAGAGCTGGTAGACCTGCTAGACTGTAATCTGTAGAGTATTAGAGAGGAGGAGAGCTGGTAGACCTGCTAGACTGTAATCTGTAGAGTATTAGAGAGAGAGGAGAGCTGGTAGACCTGCTAGACTGTAATCTGTAGAGTATTAGAGAGGAGAGCTGGTAGACCTGCTAGACTGTAATCTGTAGAGTATTAGAGAGGAGAGCTGGTAGACCTGCTAGACTGTAATCTGTAGAGTATTAGAGAGGAGAGCTGGTAGACCTGCTAGACTGTAATCTGTAGAGTATTAGAGAGAGAGTAGAGCTGGTAGTCCTGCTAGACTGTAATCTGTAGAGTATTAGAGAGGAGAGCTGGTAGACCTGCTAGACTGTAATCTGTAGTGTATTCGAGAGGAGAGCTGGTAGACCTGCTAGACTGTAATCTGTAGAGTATTAGAGAGGAGAGCTGGTAGACCTGCTAGACTGTAATCTGTAGAGTATTAGAGAGAGAGTAGAGCTGGTAGTCCTGCTAGACTGTAATCTGTAGAGTATTAGAGAGAGAGAGAGCTGGTAGACCTGCTAGACTGTAATCTGTAGAGTATTAGAGAGGAGAGCTGGTAGACCTGCTAGACTGTAATCTGTAGAGTATTAGAGAGGAGAGCTGGTAGACCTGCTAGACTGTAATCTGTAGAGTATTAGAGAGGAGAGCTGGTAGACCTGCTAGACTGTAATCTGTAGAGTATTAGAGAGGAGAGCTGGTAGACCTGCTAGACTGTAATCTGTAGAGTATTAGAGAGAGAGAGCTGGTAGACCTGCTAGACTGTAATCTGTAGAGTATTAGAGAGAGAGGAGAGCTGGTAGACCTGCTAGACTGTAATCTGTAGAGTATTAGAGAGGAGAGCTGGTAGACCTGCTAGACTGTAATCTGTAGAGTATTAGAGAGGAGAGCTGGTAGACCTGCTAGACTGTAATCTGTAGAGTATTAGAGAGGAGAGCTGGTAGACCTGCTAGACTGTAATCTGTAGAGTATTAGAGAGAAGGAGAGCTGGTAGACCTGCTAGACTGTAATCTGTAGAGTATTAGAGAGAGGAGAGCTGGTAGACCTGCTAGACTGTAATCTGTAGAGTATTAGAGAGAAGAGAGCTGGTAGACCTGCTAGACTGTAATCTGTAGAGTATTAGAGAGGAGAGCTGGTAGACCTGCTAGACTGTAATCTGTAGAGTATTAGAGAGGAGAGCTGGTAGACCTGCTAGACTGTAATCTGTAGAGTATTAGAGAGAGAGAGCTGGTAGACCTGCTAGACTGTAATCTGTAGAGTATTAGAGAGAGAGAGAGCTGGTAGTCCTGCTAGACTGTAATCTGTAGAGTATTAGAGAGGAGAGCTGGTAGACCTGCTAGACTGTAATCTGTAGAGTATTAGAGAGGAGAGCTGGTAGACCTGCTAGACTGTAATCTGTAGAGTATTAGAGAGAGGAGAGCTGGTAGACCTGCTAGACTGTAATCTGTAGAGTATTAGAGAGAGAGAGAGCTGGTAGACCTGCTAGACTGTAATCTGTAGAGTATTAGAGAGAGGAGAGCTGGTAGACCTGCTAGACTGTAATCTGTAGAGTATTAGAGAGGAGAGCTGGTAGACCTGCTAGACTGTAATCTGTAGAGTATTAGAGAGGAGAGCTGGTAGACCTGCTAGACTGTAATCTGTAGAGTATTAGAGAGAGAGAGAGCTGGTAGACCTGCTAGACTGTAATCTGTAGAGTATTAGAGAGGAGAGCTGGTAGACCTGCTAGACTGTAATCTGTAGAGTATTAGAGAGGAGAGCTGGTAGACCTGCTAGACTGTAATCTGTAGAGTATTAGAGAGGAGAGCTGGTAGACCTGCTAGACTGTAATCTGTAGAGTATTAGAGAGGAGAGCTGGTAGACCTGCTAGACTGTAATCTGTAGAGTATTAGAGAGAGAGAGAGCTGGTAGACCTGCTAGACTGTAATCTGTAGAGTATTAGAGAGGAGAGCTGGTAGACCTGCTAGACTGTAATCTGTAGAGTATTAGAGAGGAGAGCTGGTAGACCTGCTAGACTGTAATCTGTAGAGTATTAGAGAGGAGAGCTGGTAGACCTGCTAGACTGTAATCTGTAGAGTATTAGAGAGAGAGGAGAGCTGGTAGACCTGCTAGACTGTAATCTGTAGAGTATTAGAGAGGAGAGCTGGTAGACCTGCTAGACTGTAATCTGTAGAGTATTAGAGAGGAGAGCTGGTAGACCTGCTAGACTGTAATCTGTAGAGTATTAGAGAGGAGAGCTGGTAGACCTGCTAGACTGTAATCTGTAGAGTATTAGAGAGGAGAGCTGGTAGACCTGCTAGACTGTAATCTGTAGAGTATTAGAGAGAGAGGAGAGCTGGTAGACCTGCTAGACTGTAATCTGTAGAGTATTAGAGAGGAGAGCTGGTAGACCTGCTAGACTGTAATCTGTAGAGTATTAGAGAGGAGAGCTGGTAGACCTGCTAGACTGTAATCTGTAGAGTATTAGAGAGGAGAGCTGGTAGACCTGCTAGACTGTAATCTGTAGAGTATTAGAGAGAGGAGAGCTGGTAGACCTGCTAGACTGTAATCTGTAGAGTATTAGAGAGAGGAGAGCTGGTAGACCTGCTAGACTGTAATCTGTAGAGTATTAGAGAGAGAGAGGAGAGCTGGTAGACCTGCTAGACTGTAATCTGTAGAGTATTAGAGAGGAGAGCTGGTAGACCTGCTAGACTGTAATCTGTAGAGTATTAGAGAGGAGAGCTGGTAGACCTGCTAGACTGTAATCTGTAGAGTATTAGAGAGGAGAGCTGGTAGACCTGCTAGACTGTAATCTGTAGAGTATTAGAGAGAGAGAGAGCTGGTAGACCTGCTAGACTGTAATCTGTAGAGTATTAGAGAGAGAGAGCTGGTAGACCTGCTAGACTGTAATCTGTAGAGTATTAGAGAGGAGAGCTGGTAGACCTGCTAGACTGTAATCTGTAGAGTATTAGAGAGGAGAGCTGGTAGACCTGCTAGACTGTAATCTGTAGAGTATTAGAGAGGAGAGCTGGTAGACCTGCTAGACTGTAATCTGTAGAGTATTAGAGAGAGAGAGAGCTGGTAGACCTGCTAGACTGTAATCTGTAGAGTATTAGAGAGAGAGGAGCTGGTAGACCTGCTAGACTGTAATCTGTAGAGTATTAGAGAGGAGAGCTGGTAGACCTGCTAGACTGTAATCTGTAGAGTATTAGAGAGGAGAGCTGGTAGACCTGCTAGACTGTAATCTGTAGAGTATTAGAGAGAGGAGAGCTGGTAGACCTGCTAGACTGTAATCTGTAGAGTATTAGAGAGAGGAGAGCTGGTAGACCTGCTAGACTGTAATCTGTAGAGTATTAGAGAGAGAGAGAGCTGGTAGACCTGCTAGACTGTAATCTGTAGAGTATTAGAGAGGAGAGCTGGTAGACCTGCTAGACTGTAATCTGTAGAGTATTAGAGAGGAGAGCTGGTAGACCTGCTAGACTGTAATCTGTAGAGTATTAGAGAGGAGAGCTGGTAGACCTGCTAGACTGTAATCTGTAGAGTATTAGAGAGAGAGAGAGCTGGTAGACCTGCTAGACTGTAATCTGTAGAGTATTAGAGAGGAGAGCTGGTAGACCTGCTAGACTGTAATCTGTAGAGTATTAGAGAGGAGAGCTGGTAGACCTGCTAGACTGTAATCTGTAGAGTATTAGAGAGGAGAGCTGGTAGACCTGCTAGACTGTAATCTGTAGAGTATTAGAGAGGAGAGCTGGTAGACCTGCTAGACTGTAATCTGTAGAGTATTAGAGAGAGGAGAGCTGGTAGACCTGCTAGACTGTAATCTGTAGAGTATTAGAGAGGAGAGCTGGTAGACCTGCTAGACTGTAATCTGTAGAGTATTAGAGAGGAGAGCTGGTAGACCTGCTAGACTGTAATCTGTAGAGTATTAGAGAGGAGAGCTGGTAGACCTGCTAGACTGTAATCTGTAGAGTATTAGAGAGAGGAGAGCTGGTAGACCTGCTAGACTGTAATCTGTAGAGTATTAGAGAGGAGAGCTGGTAGACCTGCTAGACTGTAATCTGTAGAGTATTAGAGAGGAGAGCTGGTAGACCTGCTAGACTGTAATCTGTAGAGTATTAGAGAGAGGAGAGCTGGTAGACCTGCTAGACTGTAATCTGTAGAGTATTAGAGAGGAGAGCTGGTAGACCTGCTAGACTGTAATCTGTAGAGTATTAGAGAGGAGAGCTGGTAGACCTGCTAGACTGTAATCTGTAGAGTATTAGAGAGAGAGTAGAGCTGGTAGTCCTGCTAGACTGTAATCTGTAGAGTATTAGAGAGAGAGGAGAGCTGGTAGACCTGCTAGACTGTAATCTGTAGAGTATTAGAGAGGAGAGAGGAAAGCTGGTAGACCTGCTAGACTGTAATCTGTAGAGTATTAGAGAGTAGAGCTGGTAGACCTGCTAGACTGTAATCTGTAGAGTATTAGAGAGGAGAGCTGGTAGATCTGCTAGACTGTAATCTGTAGAGTATTAGAGAGGAGAGCTGGTAGACCTGCTAGACTGTAATCTGTAGAGTATTAGAGAGAGAGAGGAGAGCTGGTAGACCTGCTAGACTGTAATCTGTAGAGTATTAGAAAGGAGAGCTGGTAAACCTGCTAGACTGTAATCTGTAGAGTATTAGAGAGGAGAGCTGGTAGACCTGCTAGACTGTAATCTGTAGAGTATTAGAGAGGAGAGCTGGTAGACCTGCTAGACTGTAATCTGTAGAGTATTAGAGAGAGGAGAGCTGGTAGACCTGCTAGACTGTAATCTGTAGAGTATTAGAGAGAGAGAGGAGAGCTGGTAGACCTGCTAGACTGTAATCTGTAGAGTATTAGAGAGGAGAGCTGGTAGACCTGCTAGACTGTAATCTGTAGAGTATTAGAGAGGAGAGCTGGTAGACCTGCTAGACTGTAATCTGTAGAGTATTAGAGAGGAGAGCTGGTAGACCTGCTAGACTGTAATCTGTAGAGTATTAGAGAGAGAGGAGAGCTGGTAGACCTGCTAGACTGTAATCTGTAGAGTATTAGAGAGGAGAGCTGGTAGACCTGCTAGACTGTAATCTGTAGAGTATTAGAGAGGAGAGCTGGTAGACCTGCTAGACTGTAATCTGTAGAGTATTAGAGAGGAGAGCTGGTAGACGTGCTATACTGTAATCTGTAGAGTATTAGAGAGAGGAGAGCTGGTAGACCTGCTAGACTGTAATCTGTGGAGTATTAGAGAGAGAGGAGAGCTGGTAGTCCTGCTAGACTGTAATCTGTAGAGTATTAGAGAGGAGAGCTGGTAGAGCTGCTAGACTGTAATCTGTAGTGTATTAGAGAGGAGAGCTGGTAGACCTGCTAGACTGTAATCTGTAGAGTATTAGAGAGGAGAGCTGGTAGACCTGCTAGACTGTAATCTGTGGAGTATTAGAGAGAGAGTAGAGCTGGTAGTCCTGCTAGACTGTAATCTGTAGAGTATTAGAGAGAGAGGAGAGCTGGTAGACCTGCTAGACTGTAATCTGTAGAGTATTAGAGAGGAGAGAAAGCTGGTAGACCTGCTAGACTGTAATCTGTAGAGTATTAGAGAGGAGAGCTGGTAGACCTGCTAGACTGTAATCTGTAGAGTATTAGAGAGGAGAGCTGGTAGACCTGCTAGACTGTAATCTGTAGAGTATTAGAGAGGAGAGCTGGTAGACCTGCTAGACTGTAATCTGTAGAGTATTAGAGAGAGAGGAGAGCTGGTAGACCTGCTAGACTGTAATCTGTAGAGTATTAGAGAGGAGAGCTGGTAGACCTGCTAGACTGTAATCTGTAGAGTATTAGAGAGAGGAGAGCTGGTAGACCTGCTAGACTGTAATCTGTAGAGTATTAGAGAGGAGAGCTGGTAGACCTGCTAGACTGTAATCTGTAGAGTATTAGAGAGGAGAGCTGGTAGACCTGCTAGACTGTAATCTGTAGAGTATTAGAGAGAGAGGAGAGCTGGTAGACCTGCTAGACTGTAATCTGTAGAGTATTAGAGAGGAGAGCTGGTAGACCTGCTAGACTGTAATCTGTGGAGTATTAGAGAGAGAGGAGAGCTGGTAGTCCTGCTAGACTGTAATCTGTAGAGTATTAGAGAGGAGAGCTGGTAGACCTGCTAGACTGTAATCTGTAGTGTATTAGAGAGGAGAGCTGGTAGACCTGCTAGACTGTAATCTGTAGAGTATTAGAGAGGAGAGCTGGTAGACCTGCTAGACTGTAATCTGTGGAGTATTAGAGAGAGAGTAGAGCTGGTAGTCCTGCTAGACTGTAATCTGTAGAGTATTAGAGAGGAGAGCTGGTAGAGCTGCTAGACTGTAATCTGTAGTGTATTAGAGAGGAGAGCTGGTAGACCTGCTAGACTGTAATCTGTAGAGTATTAGAGAGGAGAGCTGGTAGACCTGCTAGACTGTAATCTGTAGAGTATTAGAGAGAGAGTAGAGCTGGTAGTCCTGCTAGACTGTAATCTGTAGAGTATTAGAGAGAGAGGAGAGCTGGTAGACCTGCTAGACTGTAATCTGTAGAGTATTAGAGAGAGAGAGAGCTGGTAGACCTGCTAGACTGTAATCTGTAGAGTATTAGAGAGGAGAGCTGGTAGATCTGCTAGACTGTAATCTGTAGAGTATTAGAGAGGAGAGCTGGTAGACCTGCTAGACTGTAATCTGTAGAGTATTAGAGAGGAGAGCTGGTAGACCTGCTAGACTGTAATCTGTAGAGTATTAGAGAGGAGAGCTGGTAGACCTGCTAGACTGTAATCTGTAGAGTATTAGAGAGAGAGAGCTGGTAGACCTGCTAGACTGTAATCTGTAGAGTATTAGAGAGAGAGAGCTGGTAGACCTGCTAGACTGTAATCTGTAGAGTATTAGAGAGGAGAGCTGGTAGACCTGCTAGACTGTAATCTGTAGAGTATTAGAGAGGAGAGCTGGTAGACCTGCTAGACTGTAATCTGTAGAGTATTAGAGAGAGAGAGGAGAGCTGGTAGACCTGCTAGACTGTAATCTGTAGAGTATTAGAGAGGAGAGCTGGTAGACCTGCTAGACTGTAATCTGTAGAGTATTAGAGAGAGAGGAGAGCTGGTAGTCCTGCTAGACTGTAATCTGTAGAGTATTAGAGAGGAGAGCTGGTAGAGCTGCTAGACTGTAATCTGTAGTGTATTAGAGAGGAGAGCTGGTAGACCTGCTAGACTGTAATCTGTAGAGTATTAGAGAGGAGAGCTGGTAGACCTGCTAGACTGTAATCTGTGGAGTATTAGAGAGAGAGTAGAGCTGGTAGTCCTGCTAGACTGTAATCTGTAGAGTATTAGAGAGGAGAGCTGGTAGAGCTGCTAGACTGTAATCTGTAGTGTATTAGAGAGGAGAGCTGGTAGACCTGCTAGACTGTAATCTGTAGAGTATTAGAGAGGAGAGCTGGTAGACCTGCTAGACTGTAATCTGTGGAGTATTAGAGAGAGAGTAGAGCTGGTAGTCCTGCTAGACTGTAATCTGTAGAGTATTAGAGAGAGAGGAGAGCTGGTAGACCTGCTAGACTGTAATCTGTAGAGTATTAGAGAGGAGAGCTGGTAGACCTGCTAGACTGTAATCTGTAGAGTATTAGAGAGGAGAGCTGGTAGATCTGCTAGACTGTAATCTGTAGAGTATTAGAGAGGAGAGCTGGTAGACCTGCTAGACTGTAATCTGTAGAGTATTAGAGAGAGAGGAGAGCTGGTAGACCTGCTAGACTGTAATCTGTAGAGTATTAGAGAGGAGAGCTGGTAGACCTGCTAGACTGTAATCTGTAGAGTATTAGAGAGGAGAGCTGGTAGACCTGCTAGACTGTAATCTGTAGAGTATTAGAGAGGAGAGCTGGTAGACCTGCTAGACTGTAATCTGTAGAGTATTAGAGAGGAGAGCTGGTAGACCTGCTAGACTGTAATCTGTAGAGTATTAGAGAGAGAGAGAGCTGGTAGACCTGCTAGACTGTAATCTGTAGAGTATTAGAGAGGAGAGCTGGTAGACCTGCTAGACTGTAATCTGTAGAGTATTAGAGAGGAGAGCTGGTAGACCTGCTAGACTGTAATCTGTAGAGTATTAGAGAGGAGAGCTGGTAGACCTGCTAGACTGTAATCTGTAGAGTATTAGAGAGAGAGGAGAGCTGGTAGACCTGCTAGACTGTAATCTGTAGAGTATTAGAGAGAGAGAGCTGGTAGACCTGCTAGACTGTAATCTGTAGAGTATTAGAGAGGAGAGCTGGTAGACCTGCTAGACTGTAATCTGTAGAGTATTAGAGAGGAGAGCTGGTAGACCTGCTAGACTGTAATCTGTAGAGTATTAGAGAGGAGAGCTGGTAGACCTGCTAGACTGTAATCTGTAGAGTATTAGAGAGAGAGGAGAGCTGGTAGTCCTGCTAGACTGTAATCTGTAGAGTATTAGAGAGGAGAGCTGGTAGAGCTGCTAGACTGTAATCTGTAGTGTATTAGAGAGGAGAGCTGGTAGACCTGCTAGACTGTAATCTGTAGAGTATTAGAGAGGAGAGCTGGTAGACCTGCTAGACTGTAATCTGTGGAGTATTAGAGAGAGAGTAGAGCTGGTAGTCCTGCTAGACTGTAATCTGTAGAGTATTAGAGAGAGAGGAGAGCTGGTAGACCTGCTAGACTGTAATCTGTAGAGTATTAGAGAGGAGAGAGGAAAGCTGGTAGACCTGCTAGACTGTAATCTGTAGAGTATTAGAGAGGAGAGCTGGTAGACCTGCTAGACTGTAATCTGTAGAGTATTAGAGAGGAGAGCTGGTAGACCTGCTAGACTGTAATCTGTAGAGTATTAGAGAGGAGAGCTGGTAGACCTGCTAGACTGTAATCTGTAGAGTATTAGAGAGAGAGAGTAGAGCTGGTAGACCTGCTAGACTGTAATCTGTAGAGTATTAGAGAGGAGAGCTGGTAGACCTGCTAGACTGTAATCTGTAGAGTATTAGAGAGGAGAGCTGGTAGACCTGCTAGACTGTAATCTGTAGAGTATTAGAGAGGAGAGCTGGTAGACCTGCTAGACTGTAATCTGTAGAGTATTAGAGAGGAGAGCTGGTAGACCTGCTAGACTGTAATCTGTAGAGTATTAGAGAGAGAGAGGAGAGCTGGTAGACCTGCTAGACTGTAATCTGTAGAGTATTAGAGAGGAGAGCTGGTAGACCTGCTAGACTGTAATCTGTAGAGTATTAGAGAGGAGAGCTGGTAGAGCTGCTAGACTGTAATCTGTAGTGTATTAGAGAGGAGAGCTGGTAGACCTGCTAGACTGTAATCTGTAGAGTATTAGAGAGGAGGAGAGCTGGTAGACCTGCTAGACTGTAATCTGTAGAGTATTAGAGAGAGAGAGAGCTGGTAGACCTGCTAGACTGTAATCTGTAGAGTATTAGAGAGAGGAGAGCTGGTAGACCTGCTAGACTGTAATCTGTAGAGTATTAGAGAGGAGAGCTGGTAGACCTGCTAGACTGTAATCTGTAGAGTATTAGAGAGGAGAGCTGGTAGACCTGCTAGACTGTAATCTGTAGAGTATTAGAGAGAGAGAGCTGGTAGACCTGCTAGACTGTAATCTGTAGAGTATTAGAGAGAGAGAGAGAGCTGGTAGACCTGCTAGACTGTAATCTGTAGAGTATTAGAGAGGAGAGCTGGTAGACCTGCTAGACTGTAATCTGTAGAGTATTAGAGAGGAGAGCTGGTAGACCTGCTAGACTGTAATCTGTAGAGTATTAGAGAGGAGAGCTGGTAGACCTGCTAGACTGTAATCTGTAGAGTATTAGAGAGGAGAGCTGGTAGACCTGCTAGACTGTAATCTGTAGAGTATTAGAGAGAGAGGAGAGCTGGTAGACCTGCTAGACTGTAATCTGTAGAGTATTAGAGAGGAGAGCTGGTAGACCTGCTAGACTGTAATCTGTAGAGTATTAGAGAGGAGAGCTGGTAGACCTGCTAGACTGTAATCTGTAGAGTATTAGAGAGGAGAGCTGGTAGACCTGCTAGACTGTAATCTGTAGAGTATTAGAGAGAGAGGAGAGCTGGTAGACCTGCTAGACTGTAATCTGTAGAGTATTAGAGAGGAGAGCTGGTAGACCTGCTAGACTGTAATCTGTAGAGTATTAGAGAGGAGAGCTGGTAGACCTGCTAGACTGTAATCTGTAGAGTATTAGAGAGAGAGGAGAGCTGGTAGACCTGCTAGACTGTAATCTGTAGAGTATTAGAGAGGAGAGCTGGTAGACCTGCTAGACTGTAATCTGTAGAGTATTAGAGAGGAGAGCTGGTAGACCTGCTAGACTGTAATCTGTAGAGTATTAGAGAGGAGAGCTGGTAGACCTGCTAGACTGTAATCTGTAGAGTATTAGAGAGGAGAGCTGGTAGACCTGCTAGACTGTAATCTGTAGAGTATTAGAGAGAGAGAGAGAGCTGGTAGACCTGCTAGACTGTAATCTGTAGAGTATTAGAGAGGAGAGCTGGTAGACCTGCTAGACTGTAATCTGTAGAGTATTAGAGAGGAGAGCTGGTAGACCTGCTAGACTGTAATCTGTAGAGTATTAGAGAGGAGAGCTGGTAGACCTGCTAGACTGTAATCTGTAGAGTATTAGAGAGAGAGGAGAGCTGGTAGACCTGCTAGACTGTAATCTGTAGAGTATTAGAGAGGAGAGCTGGTAGACCTGCTAGACTGTAATCTGTAGAGTATTAGAGAGGAGAGCTGGTAGACCTGCTAGACTGTAATCTGTAGAGTATTAGAGAGGAGAGCTGGTAGACCTGCTAGACTGTAATCTGTAGAGTATTAGAGAGGAGAGCTGGTAGACCTGCTAGACTGTAATCTGTGGAGTATTAGAGAGAGAGGAGAGCTGGTAGTCCTGCTAGACTGTAATCTGTAGAGTATTAGAGAGGAGAGCTGGTAGAGCTGCTAGACTGTAATCTGTAGAGTATTAGAGAGGAGAGCTGGTAGACCTGCTAGACTGTAATCTGTAGAGTATTAGAGAGGAGAGCTGGTAGACCTGCTAGACTGTAATCTGTAGAGTATTAGAGAGAGAGAGAGCTGGTAGTCCTGCTAGACTGTAATCTGTAGAGTATTAGAGAGAGAGGAGAGCTGGTAGACCTGCTAGACTGTAATCTGTAGAGTATTAGAGAGGAGAGAGGAAAGCTGGTAGACCTGCTAGACTGTAATCTGTAGAGTATTAGAGAGGAGAGCTGGTAGACCTGCTAGACTGTAATCTGTAGAGTATTAGAGAGGAGAGCTGGTAGACCTGCTAGACTGTAATCTGTAGAGTATTAGAGAGGAGAGCTGGTAGACCTGCTAGACTGTAATCTGTAGAGTATTAGAGAGAGAGAGGAGAGCTGGTAGACCTGCTAGACTGTAATCTGTAGAGTATTAGAGAGGAGAGCTGGTAGACCTGCTAGACTGTAATCTGTAGAGTATTAGAGAGGAGAGCTGGTAGACCTGCTAGACTGTAATCTGTAGAGTATTAGAGAGGAGAGCTGGTAGACCTGCTAGACTGTAATCTGTAGAGTATTAGAGAGGAGAGCTGGTAGACCTGCTAGACTGTAATCTGTAGAGTATTAGAGAGAGAGGAGAGCTGGTAGACCTGCTAGACTGTAATCTGTAGAGTATTAGAGAGGAGAGCTGGTAGACCTGCTAGACTGTAATCTGTAGAGTATTAGAGAGGAGAGCTGGTAGACCTGCTAGACTGTAATCTGTAGAGTATTAGAGAGGAGAGCTGGTAGACCTGCTAGACTGTAATCTGTAGAGTATTAGAGAGAGAGGAGAGCTGGTAGTCCTGCTAGACTGTAATCTGTAGAGTATTAGAGAGGAGAGCTGGTAGACCTGCTAGACTGTAATCTGTAGTGTATTAGAGAGGAGAGCTGGTAGACCTGCTAGACTGTAATCTGTAGAGTATTAGAGAGGAGAGCTGGTAGACCTGCTAGACTGTAATCTGTAGAGTATTAGAGAGAGAGTAGAGCTGGTAGTCCTGCTAGACTGTAATCTGTAGAGTATTAGAGAGAGAGGAGAGCTGGTAGACCTGCTAGACTGTAATCTGTAGAGTATTAGAGAGAGAGAAGCTGGTAGACCTGCTAGACTGTAATCTGTAGAGTATTAGAGAGGAGAGCTGGTAGACCTGCTAGACTGTAATCTGTAGAGTATTAGAGAGGAGAGCTGGTAGACCTGCTAGACTGTAATCTGTAGAGTATTAGAGAGGAGAGCTGGTAGACCTGCTAGACTGTAATCTGTAGAGTATTAGAGAGAGAGAGAGCTGGTAGACCTGCTAGACTGTAATCTGTAGAGTATTAGAGAGAGGAGAGCTGGTAGACCTGCTAGACTGTAATCTGTAGAGTATTAGAGAGGAGAGCTGGTAGACCTGCTAGACTGTAATCTGTAGAGTATTAGAGAGGAGAGCTGGTAGACCTGCTAGACTGTAATCTGTAGAGTATTAGAGAGGAGAGCTGGTAGACCTGCTAGACTGTAATCTGTAGAGTATTAGAGAGAGAGAGAGCTGGTAGACCTGCTAGACTGTAATCTGTAGAGTATTAGAGAGGAGAGCTGGTAGACCTGCTAGACTGTAATCTGTAGAGTATTAGAGAGGAGAGCTGGTAGACCTGCTAGACTGTAATCTGTAGAGTATTAGAGAGAGGAGAGCTGGTAGACCTGCTAGACTGTAATCTGTAGAGTATTAGAGAGGAGAGCTGGTAGACCTGCTAGACTGTAATCTGTAGAGTATTAGAGAGGAGGAGAGCTGGTAGACCTGCTAGACTGTAATCTGTAGAGTATTAGAGAGAGGAGAGCTGGTAGACCTGCTAGACTGTAATCTGTAGAGTATTAGAGAGGAGAGCTGGTAGACCTGCTAGACTGTAATCTGTAGAGTATTAGAGAGGAGAGCTGGTAGACCTGCTAGACTGTAATCTGTAGAGTATTAGAGAGGAGAGCTGGTAGACCTGCTAGACTGTAATCTGTAGAGTATTAGAGAGAGAGAGCTGGTAGACCTGCTAGACTGTAATCTGTAGAGTATTAGAGAGAGGGAGAGCTGGTAGACCTGCTAGACTGTAATCTGTAGAGTATTAGAGAGGAGAGCTGGTAGACCTGCTAGACTGTAATCTGTAGAGTATTAGAGAGGAGAGCTGGTAGACCTGCTAGACTGTAATCTGTAGAGTATTAGAGAGGAGAGCTGGTAGACCTGCTAGACTGTAATCTGTAGAGTATTAGAGAGGAGAGCTGGTAGACCTGCTAGACTGTAATCTGTAGAGTATTAGAGAGAGAGGAGAGCTGGTAGACCTGCTAGACTGTAATCTGTAGAGTATTAGAGAGGAGAGCTGGTAGACCTGCTAGACTGTAATCTGTAGAGTATTAGAGAGGAGAGCTGGTAGACCTGCTAGACTGTAATCTGTAGAGTATTAGAGAGGAGAGCTGGTAGACCTGCTAGACTGTAATCTGTAGAGTATTAGAGAGGAGAGCTGGTAGACCTGCTAGACTGTAATCTGTAGAGTATTAGAGAGAGAGAGAGAGCTGGTAGACCTGCTAGACTGTAATCTGTAGAGTATTAGAGAGGAGAGCTGGTAGACCTGCTAGACTGTAATCTGTAGAGTATTAGAGAGGAGAGCTGGTAGACCTGCTAGACTGTAATCTGTAGAGTATTAGAGAGGAGAGCTGGTAGACCTGCTAGACTGTAATCTGTAGAGTATTAGAGAGAGAGGAGAGCTGGTAGACCTGCTAGACTGTAATCTGTAGAGTATTAGAGAGGAGAGCTGGTAGACCTGCTAGACTGTAATCTGTAGAGTATTAGAGAGGAGAGCTGGTAGACCTGCTAGACTGTAATCTGTAGAGTATTAGAGAGGAGAGCTGGTAGACCTGCTAGACTGTAATCTGTAGAGTATTAGAGAGGAGAGCTGGTAGACCTGCTAGACTGTAATCTGTAGAGTATTAGAGAGAGAGGAGAGCTGGTAGACCTGCTAGACTGTAATCTGTAGAGTATTAGAGAGGAGAGCTGGTAGACCTGCTAGACTGTAATCTGTAGAGTATTAGAGAGGAGAGCTGGTAGACCTGCTAGACTGTAATCTGTAGAGTATTAGAGAGGAGAGCTGGTAGACCTGCTAGACTGTAATCTGTAGAGTATTAGAGAGGAGAGCTGGTAGACCTGCTAGACTGTAATCTGTAGAGTATTAGAGAGAGAGAGGAGAGCTGGTAGACCTGCTAGACTGTAATCTGTAGAGTATTAGAGAGGAGAGCTGGTAGACCTGCTAGACTGTAATCTGTAGAGTATTAGAGAGGAGAGCTGGTAGACCTGCTAGACTGTAATCTGTAGAGTATTAGAGAGGAGAGCTGGTAGACGTGCTATACTGTAATCTGTAGAGTATTAGAGAGAGAGAGAGCTGGTAGACCTGCTAGACTGTAATCTGTAGAGTATTAGAGAGGAGAGCTGGTAGACCT
Organism: Salmo salar; assembly: GCF_905237065.1. NCBI lineage: Eukaryota > Metazoa > Chordata > Actinopteri > Salmoniformes > Salmonidae > Salmo > Salmo salar. The sequence continues at coordinate 116,712 of NW_025550959.1, read as the reverse complement.
GCTAGACTGTAATCTGTAGAGTATTAGAGAGGAGAGCTGGTAGACCTGCTAGACTGTAATCTGTAGAGTATTAGAGAGGAGAGCTGGTAGACCTGCTAGACTGTAATCTGTAGAGTATTAGAGAGAGAGAGAGGAGAGCTGGTAGACCTGCTAGACTGTAATCTGTAGAGTATTAGAGAGGAGAGCTGGTAGACCTGCTAGACTGTAATCTGTAGAGTATTAGAGAGAGAGAGGAGAGCTGGTAGACCTGCTAGACTGTAATCTGTAGAGTATTAGAGAGGAGAGCTGGTAGACCTGCTAGACTGTAATCTGTAGAGTATTAGAGAGGAGAGCTGGTAGACCTGCTAGACTGTAATCTGTAGAGTATTAGAGAGAGAGGAGAGCTGGTAGACCTGCTAGACTGTAATCTGTAGAGTATTAGAGAGGAGAGCTGGTAGACCTGCTAGACTGTAATCTGTAGAGTATTAGAGAGGAGAGCTGGTAGACCTGCTAGACTGTAATCTGTAGAGTATTAGAGAGGAGAGCTGGTAGACCTGCTAGACTGTAATCTGTAGAGTATTAGAGAGGAGAGCTGGTAGACCTGCTAGACTGTAATCTGTAGAGTATTAGAGAGAGAGGAGAGCTGGTAGACCTGCTAGACTGTAATCTGTAGACTATTAGAGAGGAGGAGAGCTGGTAGACCTGCTAGACTGTAATCTGTAGAGTATTAGAGAGGAGAGCTGGTAGACCTGCTAGACTGTAATCTGTAGAGTATTAGAGAGGAGAGCAGGTAGACCTGCTAGACTGTAATCTGTAGAGTATTACAGTGGAGAGCTGGTAGACCTGCTAGACTGTAATCTGTAGAGTATTAGAGAGGAGAGCTGGTAGACGTGCTATACTGTAATCTGTAGAGTATTAGAGAGAGAGGAGAGCTGGTAGACCTGCTAGACTGTAATCTGTGGAGTATTAGAGAGAGAGGAGAGCTGGTAGTCCTGCTAGACTGTAATCTGTAGAGTATTAGAGAGGAGAGCTGGTAGAGCTGCTAGACTGTAATCTGTAGTGTATTAGAGAGGAGAGCTGGTAGACCTGCTAGACTGTAATCTGTAGAGTATTAGAGAGGAGAGCTGGTAGACCTGCTAGACTGTAATCTGTGGAGTATTAGAGAGGAGAGCTGGTAGATCTGCTAGACTGTAATCTGTAGAGTATTAGAGAGGAGAGCTGGTAGACCTGCTAGACTGTAATCTGTAGAGTATTAGAGAGAGAGAGGAGAGCTGGTAGACCTGCTAGACTGTAATCTGTAGAGTATTAGAAAGGAGAGCTGGTAGACCTGCTAGACTGTAATCTGTAGAGTATTAGAGAGAGAGAGGAGAGCTGGTAGACCTGCTAGACTGTAATCTGTAGAGTATTAGAAAGGAGAGCTGGTAGACCTGCTAGACTGTAATCTGTAGAGTATTAGAGAGGAGAGCTGGTAGACCTGCTAGACTGTAATCTGTAGAGTATTAGAGAGAGAGAGGAGAGCTGGTAGACCTGCTAGACTGTAATCTGTAGAGTATTAGAGAGGAGAGCTGGTAGACCTGCTAGACTGTAATCTGTAGAGTATTAGAGAGGGAGAGCTGGTAGACCTGCTAGACTGTAATCTGTAGAGTATTAGAGAGAGAGAGCTGGTAGACCTGCTAGACTGTAATCTGTAGAGTATTAGAGAGGAGAGCAGGTAGACCTGCTAGACTGTAATCTGTAGAGTATTACAGTGGAGAGCTGGTAGACCTGCTAGACTGTAATCTGTAGAGTATTAGAGAGGAGAGCTGGTAGACGTGCTATACTGTAATCTGTAGAGTATTAGAGAGAGAGGAGAGCTGGTAGACCTGCTAGACTGTAATCTGTGGAGTATTAGAGAGAGAGGAGAGCTGGTAGTCCTGCTAGACTGTAATCTGTAGAGTATTAGAGAGGAGAGCTGGTAGAGCTGCTAGACTGTAATCTGTAGTGTATTAGAGAGGAGAGCTGGTAGACCTGCTAGACTGTAATCTGTAGAGTATTAGAGAGGAGAGCTGGTAGACCTGCTAGACTGTAATCTGTGGAGTATTAGAGAGAGAGTAGAGCTGGTAGTCCTGCGAGACTGTAATCTGTAGAGTATTAGAGAGGAGAGCTGGTAGACCTGCTAGACTGTAATCTGTGGAGTATTAGAGAGAGAGTAGAGCTGGTAGTCCTGCGAGACTGTAATCTGTAGAGTATTAGAGAGAGAGGAGAGCTGGTAGACCTGCTAGACTGTAATCTGTAGAGTATTAGAGTGGAGAGCTGGTAGATCTGCTAGACTGTAATCTGTAGAGTATTAGAGAGGAGAGCTGGTAGACCTGCTAGACTGTAATCTGTAGAGTATTAGAGAGGAGAGCTGGTAGACCTGCTAGACTGTAATCTGTAGAGTATTAGAGAGGAGAGCTGGTAGACCTGCTAGACTGTAATCTGTAGAGTATTAGAGAGAGAGGAGAGCTGGTAGACCTGCTAGACTGTAATCTGTAGAGTATTAGAGAGGAGAGCTGGTAGACCTGCTAGACTGTAATCTGTAGAGTATTAGAGAGGAGAGCTGGTAGACCTGCTAGACTGTAATCTGTAGAGTATTAGAGAGGAGGAGAGCTGGTAGACCTGCTAGACTGTAATCTGTAGAGTATTAGAGAGAGGAGAGCTGGTAGACCTGCTAGACTGTAATCTGTAGAGTATTAGAGAGGAGAGCTGGTAGACCTGCTAGACTGTAATCTGTAGAGTATTAGAGAGGAGAGCTGGTAGACCTGCTAGACTGTAATCTGTAGAGTATTAGAGAGGAGGATAGCTGGTAGACCTGCTAGACTGTAATCTGTAGAGTATTAGAGAGAGAGGAGAGCTGGTAGACCTGCTAGACTGTAATCTGTAGAGTATTAGAGAGGAGAGCTGGTAGATCTGCTAGACTGTAATCTGTAGAGTATTAGAGAGGAGAGCTGGTAGACCTGCTAGACTGTAATCTGTAGAGTAATAGAGAGGAGGAGAGCTGGTAGACCTGCTAGACTGTAATCTGTAGAGTATTAGAGAGAGAGAGAGAGCTGGTAGACCTGCTAGACTGTAATCTGTAGAGTATTAGAGAGAGGAGAGCTGGTAGACCTGCTAGACTGTAATCTGTAGAGTATTAGAGAGGAGAGCTGGTAGACCTGCTAGACTGTAATCTGTAGAGTATTAGAGAGGAGAGCTGGTAGACCTGCTAGACTGTAATCTGTAGAGTATTAGAGAGGAGAGCTGGTAGACCTGCTAGACTGTAATCTGTAGAGTATTAGAGAGGAGAGAGGAAAGCTGGTAGACCTGCTAGACTGTAATCTGTAGAGTATTAGAGAGTAGAGCTGGTAGACCTGCTAGACTGTAATCTGTAGAGTATTAGAGAGGAGAACTGGTAGACCTGCTAGACTGTAATCTGTAGAGTATTAGAGAGGAGAGCTGGTAGACCTGCTAGACTGTAATCTGTAGAGTATTAGAGAGGAGAGCTGGTAGACCTGCTAGACTGTAATCTGTAGAGTATTAGAGAGAGAGAGGAGAGCTGGTAGACCTGCTAGACTGTAATCTGTAGAGTATTAGTGAGGAGAGCTGGTAGACCTGCTAGACTGTAATCTGTAGAGTATTAGAGAGGAGAGCTGGTAGACCTGCTAGACTGTAATCTGTAGAGTATTAGAGAGGATAGCTGGTAGACGTGCTATACTGTAATCTGTAGAGTATTAGAGAGAGAGGAGAGCTGGTAGACCTGCTAGACTGTAATCTGTAGAGTATTAGAGAGAGAGGAGAGCTGGTAGACCTGCTAGACTGTCATCTGTAGAGTATTAGAGAGAGAGAGGAGAGCTGGTAGGTCCTGCTAGACTGTAATCTGTAGTGTTAGAGAGAGAGAGGAGAGCTGGTAGGTCCTGCTAGACTGTAATCTGTGTTTACCAGTACAGCGTTCTGTGTCACGGAGCAAAGAAATATGCCAAAGAGTAGCAGATTCAGGTGTCCCTCAGGTGTCCACCCTCATTTATCTGGGTTGGCCAGGGCTTCGAGCTGCCAAACACAGGTGACAGAGTTTAGTTTGGTTCGGGGAAAGGAAATTGCCTGTCTTTAAAGATGTTGAATGTGGCTGTGCCTTTGGGGGATGGGGGATGGTTGGAGATGGAGGGGAGGGAGGGAGGGTGAGAGGGAGGGAGGAGACAGAGGGGAGGTTTGCAGAGGGGTGAGAGGGGGGGTGAGAGGGGTGAGAGGGGGCCAGGGAGGTTGAGGGGTGAGGAGGGGGTTTGGGGAAGAGAGGGTGATAGAGGGGTGAGAGGGGGAGGGAGGTTGAGGGGTGAGGAGGGGGGTTAAGGGAAGAGAGGGTGATAGAGGGGTGAGAGGGGGGAGGGAGGTTGAGGGGTGAGGAGGGGGTTTGGGGAAGAGAGGGTGATAGAGGGGTGAGAGGGGGCAGGGAGGTTGAGGGGTGAGGAGGGGGTTTGGGGAAGAGAGTGTGATAGAGGGGTGAGAGGGGGCAGGGAGGTTGAGGGGTGAGGAGGGGGTTTGGGGAAGAGAGGGTGATAGAGGGGTGAGAGGGGGGCAGGGAGGTTGAGGGGTGAGGAGGGGGTTTGGGGAAGAGAGGGTGATAGAGGGGTGAGAGGGGGAGGGAGGTCGAGGGGTGCGGAGGGGATTTGGGGAAGAGAGGGTGAGAGAGGGGTTCAGGGAGGCTGAGGGGTGAGGAGGGGGTTTTGGGGGAGAGAGGTTGATAGAGGGGTGAGAGGGGGGAGGGAGGTTGCTTCCACTTCATCCACACATGCATCTAGCTCAGTGGGGCTACTTCCTCAAACGACTCCCTCTTCTTCAAACGATTCCCTCTTCTTCAAACGACTCCCCCTTCTTCAAACGACTCCCTTTTCTTCAAACGACTCCTTCTTCTTCAAACGACTCCCTCTTTTTCAAACGACTCCCACTTCTTCAAACGACTCCATCTTCTTCAAACGACTCCCTCTTCTTCAAACGACGCCCTCTTCTTCAAACGACTCCCTCTTCTTCAAACGACTCCCACTTCTTCAAACAACTCCATCTAAAGAGTTGCAATGTCCTGCCCAAATTCAATTTCTAGATTGATGGGACACCTGGGGAATTAGAGGTGACTGCTTATGTCTGATTTACAGGTGATAAATAACTCTTAAAGGACATGTTACTGTGTTGATCTACAGGTGATAAATGACTGTTATTGTAGACGAGACTGTGTTGATTTACAGGTGATACAGAACTGTTATTGTTGATGAGACCCTGTCCATGGTCCTAACTACATATGACGACACCGAGGTCTGGACCCTGTCCATGGTCCTAACTACATATGACGACACCGAGGTCTGGACCCTGTCCATGGTCCTAACTACATATGACGACACCGAGGTCTGGACCCTGTCCATGGTCCTAACTACATATGAGGACACTGAGGTCTGGATCCTGTCCATGGTCCTAACTCAAATCAAATCAAATCAAATGTATTTATATAGCCCTTCTTACATCAGCTGATATCACAAAGTGCTGTACAGAAACCCAGCCTAAAACCCCAAACAGCAAGCAATGCAGGTGTAGAAGCACGGTGGCTAGGAAAAACTCCCTAGAAAGGCCAAAACCTAGGAAGAAACCTAGAGAGGAACCAGGCTATGAGGGGTGGCCAGTCCTCTTCTGGCTGTGCCGGGTGGAGATTATAACAGCACATAGCCTAGATGTTCAAATGTTCATAAATGACAAGTATTGTCAAATAATAATAATCATAGTAGTTGTCGAGGGTGCAACAAGTCAGTAACACAAGAGTAAGTGTCAGTTGGCTTTTTCATAGCCGATCTTTGAGAGTATCTCTACCGCTCCTGCTGTCTCTAGAGAGTTGAAAACAGCAGGTCTGGGACAGGTAGCACGTCCGGTGAATAGGTCAGGGTTCCAGCAGGTCTGGGACAACAGGTCTGGGACAGGTAGCACGTCCGGTGAACAGGTCAGGGTTCCATAGCTGCAGGCAGAACAGTTGGAACTGGAGCAGCAGCACGGCCAGGTGAACTGGGGACAGAAAGGAGTCATCAAGCCAGGTAGTCCTGAGGCATGGTCCTAGGGCTCAGGTCCTCCGAGAGAGAGAAAGAAAGAGAGAAAGAGAGAATTAGAGAGAGCATATTTAAAATCACACAGGACACCGGAAAAGACAAGAGAAATACTCCAGATGTGACAGACTGACCCTAGACCCCCGACACATAAACTACTGCAGCATAAATACTGGAGGCTGAGACAGGAGGGGTCAGGAGACACTGTGGCCCCATCCGATTAAACCCCCGGACAGGGCCAAACAGGTAGGATATAACCCCACCCACTTTGCCAAAGCACAGCCTCCACACCACTGGAGGGATATCTCCAACCACCAACATACCATCCCGGGACAAGACCGAGGATAGCCCACAAAGATCTCCGCCACGACATAGGAGGACACCGAGGTCTGGACCCTGTCCATGGTCCTAACTACATATGAGGACACTGAGGTCTGGACCCTGTCCATGGTCCTAACTACATTGGAGGACACCGAGGGTCGAACCCTGTCCATGGTCCTAACTACATATGAGGACACCGAGGTCTGGACCCTGTCCATGGTCCTAACTACATATGAGGACACCGATGTTTGGACCCTGTCCATGGTCCTAACTACATATGAGGACACCGGTGTCTGGACCCTGTCCATGGTCCTAACTCCATAGGAGGACACCGAGGTCTGGACCCTGTCCATGGTCCTAACTCCATAGGAGGACACCGAGAGTCGAACCCTGTCCATGGTCCTAACTACATTGGAGGACACCGTGGGTCAAACCCTGTCCATGGTCCTAACTCCATAGGAGGACACTGAGGTGCGAACCCTGTCCATGGTCCTAACTACATTGGAGGACACTGAGGTCCGGACCCTGTCCATGGTCTAGCTACATATGAGGACACCGAGGTCTGGACCCTGTCCATGGTCCTAACTACATATGAGGACACTGAGGTGCGAACCCTGTCCATGGTCCTAACTACATTGGAGGACACCGAGGTCTGGACCCTGTCCATGGTCCTAACTACATTGGAGGACACCGAGGGTCGAACCCTGGCCATGTCAGGTGATAAATGACGCTTGGAAACACTTGGCATTGCGTATGGTGATCTTAGGCTTCTCTGCCATGGAACCCAATTTCATGAAGCTCACGACGAACAGTTCTTGTACTGATGTTGCTTCGGAAGGCAGTTTGGAACTCGGTAATCAGTGCTGCAACCAAGGACAGAGGAGTTTAACGTGCTTCAGCATTCATCAAACACATTCTGTCAGCTTGAGTGGTTTATCACTTTGGCTGTTTAACCAAGACTCAGCAGACTAACTCATTAACACAGACTCAGCAGACTGACTCATTAACCCAAACTCAGCAGACTGACTCGTTAACCCAGACTCATTAACCCAGACTCAGCAGACTGACTCATTAACCCAGACTCATTAACCCAGACTCAGCAGACTGACTCATTAACCCAGACTCATTAACCCAGACTCAGCAGACTGACTCATTAACCCAGACTCATTAACCCAGACTCAGCAGACTGACTCATTAACCCAGACTCATTAACCCAGACTCAGCAGACTGACTCATTAACCCAGACTCATTAACCCAGACTCAGCAGACTGACTCATTAACCCAGACTCATTAACCCAGACTCAGCAGACTGACTCATTAACCCAGACTCATTAACCCAGACTCAGCAGACTGACTCATTAACCCAGACTCAGCAGTGTGGCTGCTCCTTGTACCTCTCCTCAGCTCCTCTATCTCCCCTCCTCCTACTACAGAGCAGGAACGCTCTACTCCCACGTTAGCTATCACAGCCTCTCCTCAGCTCCTCTATCTCCCCTCCTCCTACTACAGAGCAGGAACGCTCTACTCCCACGTTAGCTATCACAGCCTCTCCTCAGCTCCTCTATCTCTCCTCCTCCTACTACAGAGCAGGAACGCTCTACTCTCACGTTAGCTATCACAGCCTCTCCTCAGCTCCTCTATCTCCCCTCCTCCTACTACAGAGCAGGAACGCTCTACTCCCACGTTAGCTATCACAGCCTCTCCTCAGCTCCTCTATCTCCCCTCCTCCTACTACAGAGCAGGAACGCTCTACTCCCACGTTAGCTATCACAGCCTCTCCACAGCTCCTCTATCTCCCCTCCTCCTACTACAGAGCAGGAACGCTCTACTCCCACGTTAGTTATCACAGCCTCTGGGGTTACATCTAATACTCACATTCATTCATTTGATATGTGAATAATTAAACTACTATCAGAAAAGCTAGTCCTTGGGAAAGGCCTAGAAGAAAGGCAAGTGTCCTCGATGACTCCCTATTCCTGCATAGTGCACTACTTTTGACCAGAACCCAATGGGGAAAGAGGCACTGTGTAGAGAATAGGGTGACATTTGGGACGGAGCTGAAGACTTATTTATCTATGTGAAGATGAAACAGCTTGAGATTTAACTTACATGTTACACACACAAGAAAATATGTTTATTTCTAATTTATACATCTTGTTCGTTCATGTTAAATTATATCCTGGTTGAATGTGTGTGTGTGTGTGCTTTTGTGTTTGTGTTTGTGTGTGGTTGTGTGTGTGTGTGCGTGTGCGTGCGCGTGCGCACGTGCGTGTTTTTCTTTGCTCCTAACCACCACAGGTCAATTACACGCTTGTCAATTACACATCTCTTTTCGCCCATTGAAAGACATATCAACATTGCTTTCTAAGGGAATATGGTTTGATATGTATTTCAGTTGAGTTGAATATTTACAGATGTACAGTTAGTGAAAGCTGGATGAGGACTGCCTTAACGATCTTGTTCACCTAAGTATTGACTGACAACACAGTTCTTAGTAAACGTTGGTGATCAGAGCTTAAAGACAAGTCAAAGTGATTTAACAGAAGAGGACTGGCCACCCCTCATAGCCTGGTCCCTCTCTAGGTTTCTTCCTAGGTTCTGGCCTTTCTAGGGAGTTTTTTCCTAGCCACTGTGCTTCTACATCTGCATTGCTTTCTGTTTGGGGTTTTAGGCTGGGTTTCTGATGTAAGAAGGGCTTTATAAATTAATTTGATTGATTGATTGATTGATTGATTGATTGATCTAACAGAATACACTATTTAATCTGAGTTCAGCTGTGTTAAGATATGATAAAAACTATGCTCACAAGTAAAAAAAAAACAAGAACTTCTATAAGCAAGTCTATTCCTATTAACAATATATTTATAAATAATGATTATCTAAAATAGTTAGCTGTAAAACATGGTTTTCTATATTTTATTGTAATATCATATTTCCTTAAGAATCCTAATTGAAAAATAAGGAGGGGATTTAGAGGCCAGTGAAAGAGGTATGAATCCAAAGAGCTTGTGACAGCCAGGCTCTGGAGTACTGTACATCTGTTCTGAAGAATCTGGAATCAAAGACTCATCATTTATCAAAGACATGAAGCAATGTTTGTCTATTAGATTTTAATTCAAACAGTAGTGGAAATTAAGGGTCTCTTTTTTTTCTTCATCTGAAGATGTGTATGATCTTTGTTTGCACGCCGAATAAAATATCTTTGATTTCTTTTAATCACAACACTCCTCTGACTGACTTTCCTCTCTGAGAGTTTTCACTCATTCAACCCGTCATCTGTCTCTGTCTGTCTGTCTGTCTGTCTGTCTGTCTGTCTGTCTGTCTGTCTGTCTGTCTGTCTGTCTGTCTGTCTGCCAGGTCTGTCTGTCTGTCTGTCTGTCTGACAGGTCTGTCTGTCTGTCTGTCTGTCTGTCTGTCTCTCTCTCCATGTCTCTTTGTCTCTCTCTCTGTCTCTCTCTATCTCTCTGTCTCTCTCTCTGTTTCTCTGTCTCTCTCTCTCTCTCTCTCTCTCTCTCTCTCTCTCTCTCTCTCTCTCTCTCTCTCTCTCTCTCTCTCTCTCTCTCTCTCTCTCTCTCTCTCTCTCTCTCTCTCTCTCTCTCTCTCTCTCTCTCTCTCTCTCTCTCTCTCTCTCTCTCTCTCTCTCTCTCTCTCTCTCTCTCTCTCTCTCTCTCTCTCTCTCTCTCTCTCTCTCTCTCTCTCTCTCTCTCTCTCTCTCATAAACATGTGTTTACATTGCCAAAGCAAGTGAAGTAGATAATAAACAAAAATGAAATAAACAAAACAAAATTAACAGTAAACATTACACTCACATTTCACATGTCATAGTCTGTATATATACAGTGTTGTAATGATGTGCAAATAGTTAAAATAAAATTAAAATAAAATGAACAGAAATATAGGTCGTTCTGCCCCTGAACAAGGCAGTTAACCCACTGTTCCCTGGTAGGCCGTCATTGTAAATAATAATTTGTTCTTAACTGACTTGCCAGGTTAAATAAAGGTTAAATAAAAATGTATTTATTTATTTTATTTCACCTTTATTGAACCGGGTAGGCCAGTTGAGAACAAGTTCTCATTTACAACTGCGACCTGGCCAAGATAAAGCAAAGCAGTTCGACACATACAACAACACAGGGTTACACATGGAATAAACAAAACATACAGTCAATAATACAGTAGAAAAAAGTCTACATACAGTGTATGCAAATGAGGTGAGATAAGAGAGGTAAGGCAATAAATAGGCCATGGTGGCGACGTTAAATAAAATAAAACAATGGTGTTTGTTCTTCACTCATTGCCCTTTTCTTGTGGCAAAAGGTCACAAATCTTTCTGCTGTGATGGCACACTGTGGTATTTCTCTCTCTCTCTCTCTCTCTCTCTCTCTCTCTCTCTCTCCGACCCCTTGTACCCGTTTCATGTTTTTGTTGACATAGCAAGGTAGAGCCTCCCTGTGTGTTACCCAGTAATTTACCATCTAATCAACCGACTGTTTCTTCATACCTCTCTGTGTATTCAGGATCGCCTATCGTGGCCAGATCACAGTTTCTCCAGGCCGTGTGCTTCTGTGTTTCTGCATGTTTCCACCACTGATCTACCACAGTGAATAATCACCCATTGTAGTTTCTAGAGGCTTAGGAACTTGGAGAGTGAAGCTAACCTGTACAATGATAGAAGCACAAACACAAGTCCCAAATGGCACCCTATTCCCAACATAGTGCACTACTTTTCACCAGTGCCTTATGGGCTATGGTCAGAAGTAGTGCACTATGTAGGGAATAGGGTGTCATTTGGGACAAGAGCAGAGTAGAGTGCTACAGCCACTTAGTCTTGTCTGTTATGTATGCATAAGCGTGAACTCCAGAGCTGGTGGCTACTAGCGTGGCGGCTGGCGTGGCGGCCTAGCGTGGTTAGCGTGACTAACGTGGCTAGCGTGACTAACGTGGCCAGCTTGACTAGCGTGGCTAGCGTGACTAACATGGCTAGCGTGACTAATGTGGCCAGCTTGACTAGCGTGGCTAGCGTGACTAAGGGGGCTAACGTGACTAGCGTGGCTAACGTGACTAACGTGGCTAGCTTGGCTAGCTTGGTGGCCACCAAGTGGCTACTAGCGTGGCTAACCCGGCTAGCTTGACTACTGTGGCTAGCGTGACTAACGCGGCTAGCTTGACTACCGTGGCTAGCGTGGCTAACGTGGCCAGCGTGACTAACGTGGCTAGAGTGACTAGCGTGGCTAACGTGGCTAGAGTGGCTAGCTTGACTAGCGTGGCTAACGTGGCTAGAGTGGCAAGTTTGACTAGCGTGGCTAGGGTGGCAGGATAAACTGGAGGCCGGCAGTCACAG